>NC_064646.1:188237328-188509828 GCF_023864345.2 Schistocerca serialis cubense | reverse complement strand
CCCCAAGTACTACGCGGTACAAGTCAACAGCTGAAACGAACTCACCAGCGGTCTGTTGTTCTTGTCCTGCCGAATCATCTGTGGCATTCTATCAACGAATTTGGGAAGACGAGCTACTTGACGTTTCAGAACGTCCAGAGAGAATCACTGAAGCTGTAATATTACGTGTCTGACTTGAATAGAATCCAGCGTGACATTTTTCCATCGCGTTCAGAAAGAGGAGTTGCTTGACGTTTCTTAACCTCCGGAGAGATTTGCTGAAGCTGTTATTTAAGGTATATGAGGGGAATCGAACTCGATGGCGCAGTAGTTAGTACGTACACTGAAGAGCCACAGAAACTGGTACACCTGTCTAATTTCGTATAGGACCACCGCGCGCACCCAGAAGTGCCGCAACACGACGTGGCATGGACTCGACTAATGTCTGAAGTAGTGCTGAAGGGAACTGACACCATGAATCGTGCAGGGCTGTCCATAAATCCGTAAGAGTTGGAGAGGGTGGAGATCTCTTCTGAACAGCACTTGCAAAGAATCCCAGGTATGAAACTTCCTGGCAGATTAAAACTATGTGCCCGACCGAGACTCGAACTCGGGACCTTTACCTTTCGCGGGCAAGTGCTCTATCAACTGAGCTACCGAAGCACGACTCACGCCCGGTACTCACAGCTTTACTTTAGCCAGTACCTCGTCTCCTACCTTCATATCAGCGCACACTCCGCTGCAGAGTGAAAATCTCATTCTGGAAACATCCCCCAGGCTGTGGCTAAGCCATGTCTCCGCAATATCCTTTCTTTCAGGAGTGCTAGTTCTGCAAGGTTCGCAGGAGAGCTTCTGTAAAGTCTGGAAGGTAGGAGACGAGGTACTGGCAGAAGTAAAGCTGTGAGTACCGGGCGTGAGTCGTGCTTCGGTAGCTCGGTTAGAGCACTTGCCCGCGAAAGGCAAAGGTCCCGAGTTCGAGTCTCGGTCGGGCACACAGTTTTAATCTGCCAGGAAGTTTCATATCAGCGCACACTCCGCTGCAGAGTGAAAATCTCATTCTGAATCCCAGGTATGCTGAAGAGTGTCCATGTCTGGGAAGTTTGGTGGCCAGCGGAAATGTCTAAACTCAGAAGAGTGTTCCTGGAGCCACTCTGTAGCAATTCTAGAAGTTAAGGTTTAATTAGACATAATATAATTAATAATGATGTTATTAATACAAATGTGAAATAATCCTGAAAAGTAAAGTATGGGTGGAATGTGATTTTTTCGATATATCCACTTAATCCTAGAGGCGTGGAGTGTCGTACTGTCCTGCTCGATTGCCCAAGTCCGTCGGAATGCACAATGGGCACGAATGGATGCAGGTGATCCGACAGGACGCTTACGTCCGTGTCACTCTGTGAGAGTCGTTTATAGACGTATAAGAGGTGCAAAATCATTCCAACTGCACACGCCCTACACCATTACAGAGCCTCCACCAGCTTGAACAGTCCCCTGCTGACATGCAGGGTCCATGGATTCATGAGGTTGTCTCCATACCCATACACGTCCATTCATTCGGTACAATTTGAAAGCCGGCCGGGGTGGCCGAGCGGTTCTAGGTGCTACAGTCTGGAAGCGCGCGACCGCTACGGTCGCAGGTTCGAATCCTGCCTCGGGCATGGATGTGTGTGATGTCCTTAGTTAGGTTTAAGTAGTTCTAAGTTCTAGGGGACTGATGATCTCAGAAGTTAAGTCCCATAGTACTCAGAGCCATTTGAACAATTTGAAACGAGGCCCGTCCGACCAGGCAACATGCTTCCAGTCATCAATAGTCCAATGTCGGCATTGACGGGCCAAGGCGAGGCGTAAAGCTTTGTGTCGTGCAGTCATGAAGGGTACAAGTGTATGCCTACGGCTCCGAAAGACCATACCGATTATGTTTCGTTGAATGGTTCGCACGCTGGCACTTGTTGATGCCCACCCCAAATCTGAAGTAATTTGCGGAAGGGTAGCGCTTCTGTCACGCTGAACGATTATCCTCAGTCGTCGTTGGCCCCCTTCTTGCAGGATCATTTTCCGGCCGAGGCGGAGACTTGATGTTTTGCCGGATTCCTGATATTCGCGGTACGCTCGTGAAATGGCCGTACGGGAAAATCCCCACTTCATCGCTACCTCGGATATGCTGTGTCCCACCGCTCGTGCGTTGTCTATAACAACACTTTCAAACTGTCTTAATTCTTGATAACCTGCCACTGTAGCAGCAGTAACCGATGTAACAACTGCGCCAGACATTTGTTACCTTATATAGGCGTTGCCGACCGCAGCGCCGTATTCTGACTGTTTACATATCTCTTTATTTGAATGCGCATGCCTATACTAGTTTCTTTGGCGCTTCAGTGTAGAACACAGACTGGAGCACAGTTCATACTTCCGTCCACCCACCTCATATTAGAATTTCCATTCAGTGTGGGATGTCTTAAGTGTTGAAAGCTTTGTGCTCCAAAAACCTAAAATCGTCGTACACTATCTGACAAACAACGTGAGGTACCAAAAGACATGGTCGGATTTCAGCGTGACGCCGTCAGCGGGCATGTAAATGATAAAGAATTGCAGTTCTGTGTGACAGGTAAAACGCTCACCAAGGTGCTGAATGCCAATACAGAGGCTTACCGACAGTTATTCTTCCCATGCGCTATCTGCTAGTGGAACAGAGTTGGAGGGCTCAGTGGTGCAAAAAGTATCCTCAGCCGTACACCATTAGGTGGCTTGCGGAATATGATGTCGATGTACAAGTCCAGAATCAGATTTTCACTCTGAAGCGGAGTGTGCGCCGATATGAAACTTCCCGGCAGATTAAAACTGTGTTCCAGATCGAGACTCAAACTCAGGACCTTTGCCTATAGTGGGCAAGTGCTCTACCGTCTGAGCTACCCAAGCACGTCTCACGCCCATAGAGCACTCCCGAAAAACACCGTGCCGGTGCGTTAACAGCAACAGGTCTCCGCGGCCAAGCGCCGCACCAAACCGCCGACCCGTAACTTGTAAAACAAAACACCACTCAGGTGAAACATGAGCTAAAACATACAAGTTAAGAAAATGTGGTTCGCCCACGCTTTATAGCTTCATGGTATGTTTCAAAAGGTTCAAGTGGCTCTGAGCACTATGGGACTTCACATATGAGGTCATCAGTCCCCTAGAACTTAGAACTACTTAAACCTAACTAACCTAAGGACAGCACACACAGCCATGACCGATGCAGGATTCGAACCTGCGTCCGCAGCAGCAGCGCGGTTCCGAACTGAAGCGCCTAGAACCGCTCGGCCACAGCGGCCGGCTTCATGGTATGGAACCTTCAGATCTGCATAATAATTATACAGTAACGTCACTCAAAGTTGCACAGGGCAAACACCACCTAATAAAATAAAACGGTAAAATAATGGCGTAATAAACGTCTCTCCCAAAACAACTTAACTGAATAGGGTGAAATCATAAGCTAAGAAAGGTAATTCAGATAGAAGAACAGTCAATAAGTCATCTAGGCCACAAAGCCAGAGACCTGCTTGCACCAAACTGAAATTTCTATGAGAAACAGAAGCTTACCTCCAGGGATTTGTCCATAATTGTTAGCATTTACAAGTAAGGCTATCTTCCATGCCACTTACATTTCCAGAGTGATCTAAAACACAATGGGAACAGCGTACACTAGTTCGATAAATTTCCTTAAAATAATTGAAAGACTAAATAATAAATCCAAGAAAAAAACCCAAGGCGTTAGAAACAGCTGCTTAATAAACCAGATTTACCACAGAGCTTATGAGCAATTTAACAGTACTAAATACCCAATTTAATTAAACACTAGGGTAACAACAAACGGCCTGATGGGTCACAGGAAAATAGCACTGATTTGAATGCCATCAGATTTATATTACCTGACAGCTTGTGGCATTAACAATTAACAGAGAGCTTGTGGTGATGGGCGCATTTCGTTTTCTGCGCTCGGCGACGTGTGGTCGCCGTTACGACATGCTCGCCTTGGCAGGAGCCATGTAGAGCGTGTGGACGAGGTGCGGCGAGGCGTGCCTTACCGTATCTGGCGAGGGCTGCGTGTCGCTGGCTCTGTACCAATGCCCGCCCTCCAAAACAAAGTGTCCGCTGCTCCCAGCAATTAGTTACGCGTTCTGGTGTCTCTCTTCCGACGCCCTTCCGTTGACGCCATTTTATTGGTGAGTACTCAGCTCGTCAAATTGTAATGCGCAGCATACCGTTTACGGTGCTATCGTCTTCTCATCCAACTCGTGTCAAATGTGGGGAGCTTATCACAGATGCACTTTCTTTGTTAACTAGAAGTCTTTCATAAAGTTTGCGGGATTGCAGCCGGATGACATCGACTTCTTGCGACGATATTTCGGCTGACAACCATTCAGTCATCTTCAGGTGAGTTTTTAGCACTGGAGATTGCTACGTGACGTAGCTGACTTTATACCAAAAAGTTGGCGCACAGAGTCAAACGCGAAGGCAGCCGCTACATGTGCGATTTCTGTCGAGTTTCGTGCCCCTTCCGAATACTGCTCCAATCTGTGACACGCAGGTGCATGTGTAATATGTATACTACACTACTGGCCATTAAAATTGCTACACCACGAAGATGACGTGCTACAGACGCGTAATTTAACCGACAGGAAGAATATGCTGTGATATGCAAATGATTAGCTTTTCAGAGCATTCATACAAGGTTGGCGCCGGTGGCGACACCTACAACGTGCTCACATGAGGAAAGTTTCCAACCGATTTCTCGTACACAAACAGCAGTTGACCGGCATTGCCTGGTGAAACGTTGTTGTGATCCCTCGTGTAAGGAGGGGAAATACGTACCACCACGTTTCCGACTTTGATAAAGGTAGGATTGTAACCTATCGCGATTGCGCTTTATCGTATCGCGACATTGCTGCTCGCGTTGGTCCTGATCCAATGACTGTTAGCAGAATATGGAGTCGGTGGGTTAAGGAGGGTAATACGGAACGCCGTGCTGGATCCCAACGGCCTCGTATCACTAGCAGTCGAGATGACAGCCATCTTATCCACATGGCTGTAACGGATCGTGCAGCCACGTCTCGATCCCTGAGTCAACAGATGGGGACGAACAGTTCGACGACGTTTGCAGCAGCATGGACTATCAGCTCGGAGACCATGGCTGCGGTTACCCTTGACGCTGCATCACAGGCAGGAGCGCCTGCGATGGTGTACTCAACGACGAACCTGGGTGCACGAATGGCAAAATGTCATTTTTTCAGATGAATCCTGGTTCTATTTACCCTTCATTCAATCCCAGCGAAACCCTACATTTCAGCAGGATAATGCACGACCGCATGTTGCAGGTCTTGTACGGACCTTCCTGGATACAGAAAATGTTCGACTGCTGCCCTGGCTAGCACATTCTCCAGATGTCTCACCTGTTGAAAACGTCTAGTCAATGGTGGCCAAGCTACTGGCTCGTCACCATACGCCAGTCACTACTCTTGATGAACTGTGGTATCGTGTTGAAGCTGCATGGGCAGCTGTACGTGTACACGCCATCCAAGCTCTGTATTACTCAATGCCCAGGCGTATCAAGGCCGTTATTACGGCCTGAGGTCGTTGTTCTGGGTAGTGATTTCTCCGGATCTATGCACCCAAATTGCGTGAAAATGTAATCACGTGTCAGTTCTAGTATAATATATTTGTCCAATGAATACCCGTTTATCATCTGCATTTCTTCTTGGTGTAGCAATTTTAATGGCCAGTAGTGTACATGCGCGCTGTCGGAAAGTGGGCTTGTGGAACTATGATTCTGATGTCAACTTCATGAAATTAGTCATAAAATATTTCTTTCTGTAGATATTAAATAAATCACCAGATTCCAGACCTTATTCCTGTTCAACCCTCGGACACAGTTAATAAAATTTTCCACCAAGCGTATTTCCACCGATGCCTTAATAATTGAATCCCAGAAGGATCTCGTCGAGGCTAAGATTTCCGTGGCAGAATATTCCATGGAATGTCTTGTGGAGATACATTGCGCGGTAATGGCTGACTTACTGGTCCGCGAAAGGCGAGTGTAGCGATCATGTTCAACTCAACTTTCACGCGATGTGCGCATTGTCTGACCAATGTCGGGTTTGTCGCATTGGCAAGGTATTGTGTCGGATTTCAGCCATCCGCAATCCCAGATCATCCTTTGCCCAACCGCGAAGAGTACAAATCTTTGTAGGTAGGCGGAAGATTGCTATTACTTGATGTTTATTTATGATTATGCCTAATTTCGACGATATATTGCCGGCACATGGGAGGAGCGTCCTGTACTTGAACTGTTTCTTCTGCTCTTTGTCTTGTGGATCGTCACGTTTCTTCCTACTCACAGTTTCGCAGATCTGATGTGGAGAATATCAATTATGTTGGAACACGGGACGTACGTACCCAGTTCCTCAGGAGTCATTTGTATCCAATCACTCATATATAGTGGCCTTCGTATCACTGTAACATGGTTGACCCAAAACTCTGTCTTCTCGCAAACGACTGTATGGTCGGGGCATCCGCAACCGTGGTAGTATATTTTATAGCAAACAGCTGTATCTTGAACCCGTTTATTCAGGCTTTTTTCGACCCAAAAATCTGTCGTCTCCACTCACTAGGCTCGATCTGACTCAGCCTTTCTTCGACTTCACTGCCCTCATGAAATAACCAGGAAAAATCACAGGACCAGTGAGTTTTTGATCTGGCACTCGCTAGATCGTATCTTATTTTCAGAACGCCATGAGGTTCTAGCAGTTCGACTTTCTCATCTACTATCCCTACGCGAGGAGAAGGCACGGCAGCTTGCAGTCATGTCAGCTGGTGTCGTCGCTACAGCCTGAATTATCAGCATTGGACCGCCATTAGCCCACGTACCACACCAACAACGAGACGGCTGTTGTTTGCCGCTGTGCAGATATGCAAAGAGCATATTCTTCTTACAGTGTCCCTCACCCCTCTGACAGTGGATACCTAAGGGCGTCACCACAGTAGAGCGGTGGTGTCCGCACTGCGCTGGAAGTTGCTGGAGGAAGCAGGAATAGTTAAAACTTTGGGAAACAAGACAGTGATATAGCACAGTATCTCTAAAGCTTGGTCATACAATTATGGCATGGCACCTCCAAAAAAAGAAAACAATTTTACTTATGATTCTGTGACTTCCATTATCGACGCTGGCCTTCGTCTTTGAAACAGTTCCATTACAATGTTACAACCACAAACTGACGTACAGACTGAAACATACGTGCGCCACAAGGAAAATAGAGAACAGCCAATGGCCATTCGTTTAGGTGCTCATAGATGTCAAATGGAGCTGAGAAAAATTGTGAGAAGAGTAGGGTTGGTACTACACATAAATGTGGTAATAAATGGTAGGATTGTCAACGGTATTGGTAGCTTTGGTAGGAAAAGAAACATAAATGAATGTGTGAGAGAGAAACTGTGAGCGGACTTCTCTTTATTTTTTATTTGTCTTGCACGTGGTTACAACAGCACATCATTTAGTGTTAATCGACTGTGTATCTTATATTCTTAAAAAATATAAATTGCATTTTATAAGTAATAAAAATTAGTTGACCTACAACTTTTGCGCTTTTATGTAACCAAAACAACTAGTTTTGATGCGAGTACAGTTTACAAACATGCACAAACATAAAAAAAAATTATGTAATTATTGTTTTTACTTTGTATTCAAATGAACGTTTTTAATTATGATCAAAGCCAAGAGCTTTCTGTTATTATTGGTATGTGCGTAAGTTATGAATAACAGAAGCAAGATTTATATAAGCTCAACGAAGTATTGAAGCGGTGTTTGCTACAAATACTGTTCATTTTTGAGTAACTGACAGGAGGATAACTGTGTAGAACAAAAATGTTCCGTAAGTTACACGTCCCTTGATATATCCTCTCATAGTGTCTAGATGGTCCAATGCCTCCGGTTTCTAGGCGAATCTAATGACACGCTGATCGTATGATCAGAGGGATCGAAATGAGCTAACGCCCAATAGATATGCAACTCCCCTAACGTATAGGTAACGCGCTTACGACCTCAACTAATCAATGCTACGAGGAAAACTATCTTAGTCTACGCTTACTTATGCTAGGGTACTGTAGTTTTACAATTCTAGTGGGGAAATATTTCTGGGGAGTCTGTGGCTTTATCTGGGAAGCCAACAAACGTGAAAAACCAACAACCTGGATGTGGTAACAGACTGATCTGTAACTTAACCCGAGGTATAGGTTAGGTTGGAATGCGCCATATCGGTTACCAGTTGGAGAGGCAAACGAATGAGAAAGATTAAAGCTACCTAAAGTGTCTCGGGTTCTGCAGAAATGTCAACGCAATGCATCTCTGCACAAGTGCCAATCCACGCAACTGTCACAAACTCGTCCCGGACGTGGGGAGCTCGAGTACGTAGAGGATTCTGAATTACCTTGAAAGATGGAAGGAATATCAGAGTCGACAGTTAGATCGTTAGGGTCAGGGACTGGCCTTGTTATGAAGAAATGGTTCAAATGGCTCTGAGCACTATGGGACATCAGTCCCCTAGAACTTAGAACTACTTAAACCTAACTAACCTAAGGACATCATACACATCCATGCGCGAGGCAGGATTCGAATCTGCGACCGTAGCGGTCGCACGGTTCCAGACTGTAGCGCCTAGAACCGCTCGGCCACTCTGGCCGGCTTGTTATGAAGAATGGGGTAGTATTCTGCGGGGTTTGTTGACGGAAATGTTTTAAATGATACACCATATGTGTACAGGATATTTCGCAGTCTTTGCGAAAAACGTCTAGGAATAATAGATCATGGGGGACAACGATTGTTAGGGACAAAATGCTCGCTGGTGTTTCACGGCGTCGCGAGACGTCGCTTAAGACTGGTTATATCCCTGAACGACGGCAGAGCGTAAGCACTCTGCGTTATTCGTAGGCAATGTGTGTTGCCTATAAGTCAGTCATATGCTCCGCGTGAAAGGCAATAGGTCAGCAAATTTAAAGTTTCTGATTCGCTTCTAAAATATGTTTCTTTGTTAAAAGACACATATTTCTAATAACCTCTTCTAATAACCTCCTTATTCAAAATCACTCCGTCAGTTTCCTGTGATGAGTAGTAGTGGTTAGTAGATGCTGGTAGTTCGTTGAAATCTCGACATTCCAGGCTCAGCGAATACCAAAGCAGGGCTATTAGAGAGTTACTACTTCCAAATCCATAGCGGTACCATTACCACTGCAAGGTCTCGCTCGAAAATTAGGCTGAAGACCTGAAACAAACGCGAAGAAAGTTTTCTCCAGTCTTGTTTGTGATCCTCCAATCATTGCCGGTAATTTATGTCCCTCTGGCAAATCGATTTTTCCAGAGAGACCGACCGGATCTGCACGACACAGTAAGATTATGTAACGGTGAATGGACGATTTCGTTAAGAAATTGACCGAGATCCCCTTTCGCATTGATCAGTGGTTTTAGAAGGAAAAAACACATTCGCCCGGATAACATTTATAGGTAAAATTTCATACCAAATTGCCAACCTCTTTCGGAAAACTGGTATTCAAATTTCTTTCAGCAGTAACAACAAGCTACAACAGCACATCATCCACAACAGTAAGACAAACAACCAATGCCACCAAAAATCAGGTGTTCACAAACTTTTATGTGACAATAGCCCACAGTTCTACGTAGGCCACACTGGAAGGAGTTTCACTATAAGATACCGTGAGCAGATGGACGCCTTCCGGCTAAATAAATTTGATAAATGCACCTTTGCAATGCACCTGAAAGACCATGGTCACTCAGCCACAGTCATTACAGAAAACGTACAAATACTACACACTGTGAGCAAAGGAAAGAAAATGAATCTGCTTGAAGAGCTAGAAATTTATATCCACAGCTGTAACTCACCAGACCTCGTTCTCAACGAACAATTGGATCTTGCAAACAAATCCTATCTTCACATATTTCATGAAATATTCAGAAACAGAAAATAATTATCCTCTGATAGAATAACAAAGTACTATTCTATAGAAATTCGATGTACCTCCTAGATCTAATTTCTCTGACAACAGTGTGGCTCAAAACATTTCTACCTGTCATTTTTTAATCTGTTACAGCTTTGAGTAATTTCATATATGTAACAACATTGTACTTCCTAGATCTAAGCTCTCCGACAAAAATGTGAAAAAAAATTCATAATGTGTATCAAGAAACGTCGCAGTCTATAATAACTTTTTAAATTTCTATTTATGCAACCCCCCTGCACTTCCTGTGGCTAAGTTATTTAACAACAACCTACAAGTTTCTGCATGAGCAACATCTTTACATCTGCTATATCTAAGTTCTTTGACAACAGCCCGCATCTGTGTATGTAAACATAGTGTATTTCACGAGTCCACATATAATTATGTAATTATGGTAAAACTGAAATATGGACACGGAAATGGCCATAAGTGTGTAACTAAGTGGTAAAACTATCACCACAGCACAACTGTAATAATTGTGCTTTATCTTTATGTAAGTACAGATATATTTTCGTAAAATGCTGCCTTACCACTTACAATTGTCCCACTTGTACCTGTGTAGTCACCAGCAAATAATTTTTTGTATTTATACAGTGATCTCCAAAAGTACAAACATGTACATGAATGTATAAACACCTGAAGATGGGCGCAAGCCCGAAATCGGTCGTGTGACAAATAAATAACCTTTCATTTTGACTGGTACCGGATATTTTTCTACACCCCATAAAGGAACAGTCACGGAGTTCGACAGCATCCACTACGGATAAAATTCATTCGTTTTAGAGAATGCTGCGATATCAATAACCAGGCGCCTCACTCAGGCAGTGACCGTTAGGTTGTTTGTGCTTTGGAGTCCCTCGCTTGACACGCCGATGTTCTTCCGCTCGACGAAGCAGAAAACGGGGCTAATCGTTGAGGGCAGCCTTCCGCCACTTTGCGATCCTCTCGTAAATGGAAGCCTTCTCCGGGGTGGCCCTTCGCTGACAGAGATCTGTTAGTAACGCATTCACTCGGAAGCCCCATTGACAACTGTGCTTGATAGATTGTGTTTTTGTGCAACATAAGTGGTAGCCTCCATTTGGCGCTTCACTATAACGTCGGTCGGACCTTCAAGCATTTTCGTTGCTCATGTAGATTTTATGTCAATAGGTCATAACGTCTTCGTACTTTCCTGTCGGTTTTTTCGCTAGTTTGATTTATCATGCTTAGAGTTAATTTTCATAACAAAACTGACGTTGTTTTATAAATAGTGCCACCCTTGACATAAGGACTGATAAATGTGCTTGTTTAACGTTCGAATAAGTGCTTCTTTTACCGAGGGGAGCAATTTAGACATTGCAGAAAGCTTGCAATACGCATCGAGTCCTTAACTGTGCTACCTCAAGTGAAGTACCTTCCGCTCTATGTACCGCCAATAACATGCTTTAAATGATTTGACTGGAGTGCGTATGTTGACCAATATTATAACAATGAACTGTAATTGTGCTGAATTGTTGAATGATAAGCACGCTCACTGATGTTAACATAGCTCTCCGGAATGGAAACATGTAAGAGCGACTGCGACAGTTTGACGGGACTGCAAGATTATTTCCGATGTTCGAGAAATCTGCTGTGTTCTTCTCACACTTTTGCACCAACTGTCAGTCATGAGTCATTACTATGAGCTTACCTCGAAACCCATCGACAGTTTAGTTGTAGTCAACGTCAGCTGTAATCCTCATAAATACAAAAACGAGCGTCCTCACAAGTAAATATATTCCCCATATTCCATACTCCACTCTTAGCGTATTTTTGCTCATTCTTTTTTTCATTATTGTTAACGTGACTCCTGAGTTACTCTACTTGCCTAGTCTGCAGGTACGGCACGAATAAATGTGTTGGGAGGTATCTGTGCTGACAGTTCCTCCAAAACGAAGAGTTTACAAGATAAACTGTAAACCGCTATCGCTGTTGCGATACACTATTGTCACAGTTCTCACAAAGACTTGATCTTGGCCATTATATGTACCTTTCTTTCAGGGGATGTTGCTCGTCGGTTCCAAATTTAGTGATCCATTCTACCTTTTAGAGTCCAATAGTAGATCCAGCCAAGTCGCTTCATCATTGCTTCGGAAACTAAGATGACACTCATCTCTAATCAACATGCCTTTGATGTCGAGTTACTTGAGTCAGATCGGAACGGGTCTGAATGCTGTTTAAATTATAAGAAATACAAAATTCAATTTACTTATACACTTATTAATATTTCATGAGATTTCATGCGTGTGTTACACAGTTTTTAAATTTCTATTCATGTACAAAAAGTCTAACGCTGGGTTCCGTGTAAGGGAAAGCAACGTGTCTATGTTATTTTGATATATGTCCAAATCTGGACTTCATACTTTTCATTCTTTCATATTGGCTGCAGTTACATACGAAACTTGCGGAGAAAGATCGTGATATGTCTGTCTGGGTGTTAAATAAACGTGATGTATGTCGAATGTTAGGTAAATTGGTATTAACCTGATATCAGTGAACAGCGGTGCTGGAGAAAATGGATGAAAATGGCAAAGATTAAAATTAGAATATACACGATAAGAAGGAATAGCTTAAAATTTATCTAGTTCTGATGACTTCTATACACATTGATACGCTTAACTAAAGACTGGCGCATTACCGAGACTTATCACTGATTTCCGCAGTCTTGCTTTGCACACACAAAATTGTCACTTAATGTGCGCATGGAGCTGTAATTCTCTATAGAAAATTCAAATGAGATGTTGAATTTTAAGAAGGTAAGCCATTGTTTCATTTTGATGCTACACTCAATCATTCCTTGTCGAGGAATTAGGCAGAGTAATAAAGTAGCTCTGTTGGAAGAAAGAAAAGGCAACACAATTCGTCTCGCCGATGTTTATCGCTGGAGTGTCCCTTTTCTTCCACGACCTGTTATTAAACTCCTCGCAGTCTGTGGATTCTCACGAAACATTCGATGGCGCCAAGGGGGCTTCGACAGATATATGAATAATTCAGGGCAACGTTTATCACTAATGGCTTACCATTTGCATACCGACCGCAGGTGTGAATGAGAAAATTTATCAACGCAAGGGAATATCTAAAGGATCGGACGTATTTTCAGCCACCAAATGGGAACCGACGTCTGAATAAATTTATAAGTTCCAATGGCGAAGGAAGTATAACTCTCACAAGGAACGAACCCGCTTCCGAAATTCTTCCTTTCCATCTGCGGAAACAGAAATTCGCAGAGTATTGGGATACAAGCGAACATTAGCGAAAAACTCTGATAAATGTACGTGTGTAGTGTTTTGTATGTACGGAACAACAGCCGCTGTGAATTTATTGAGGTATATGCATCACGTGTGACGGTTTCTGGCCTGGACAGGCGGTCAGATCATTTAGTATGATGTTCAGGGAACATGTTCCCCCTAACGAGAGGACAGCTTCATCATTTAAGTCTACAGCTTCGTCATTTAAGTCTACACAGTGAGAAACTGATGGCGAATTGCACATATTACAAAAAGCTGATGTGACTTCTGATGAACATTTTGGAAGACATCTAGATTTAAAGTCAGTTCAATAATTACCCGGGAAAGATATTATAGAAACAGAGTTGGATAATTGAAGGATTTTGGACAACTTCTATATAACACCGAATCATACTCGTATGTAACTTTTACTGCGTACCGTTGTGTCTGGACTGGATCTTCTAGCCACAAACGTTATTGGATGCCACCAAATTATAAATTTTTGGATGTATGGAGACCATTCTAATTTCATTATATTGTTCAATACTTGCATTTTTCTTTCATTATTTAGCCTGTTAACACGCAATACTTTTGTAGAACATATTAATTCGCAATATAATAACGCAGCGTTCGTATAAAACGGCATGACTAGCTGTAGCAGTATTATATGCAATCGCTCGTCGACCCGACAGAGTAAGGTGGCGCAGAAGGTGGCACAGTTGTACAACACTAAGCTCGCATTCGGAAAGATCAAGTTTCAAATTCGTGTCCGACTGATCTTAGATTTTCTGTGGTTTTCCTGAAATCGCTCCAGGCAAAAGCCGATATGATTTCTTTGAAAGGAGTCGGCCGATTTACTTCCCCATCCTTGAATCAACCCGAGCTTGTGATCCGTCTTTAACGATTGCGATGCCGACAGGACGTTAAAGCCTAATCTTTCTACTTTCTTTCCTTTCGTCGAGGGGGCCAAAGATTTGGAAGGAACAGACCATCGTTCTGTACATGTAGTATAACAGTTTTGCGAGTGAACAATGCTATGATACTTCATTATGCGATAGTATTCATTGTATTTCAGCTGGTTATTTGCTCCCCACACACACAATAAAAAAGTTGTACGCTCCCCATCCTCCCACATTTTCAGATCTTCACATGCTTTCGATATAATTCTGTTTCGCGTACCAGACTTTCTGCAAAGCTTGTAGATGCATATTTATGCACACTACTGGCCATTAAAATTGTTGCACCAAATATATTATACTGGAACTGACATGTGATTACATTTTCACGCAGTTTGGGTGCATAGATCCTGAGAAATCAGTACACAGAACAACCACCATGGTGATGCTGTAAACAGAACCTGGATTCATCTGAAAAATTGACGTTCTGTCATTCGTGCACCCAGATTCGTCGTTGAGTACACCATCGCAGGCGCTCCTGTCTGTGATGCAGCGTCAAGGGTAACCGCATCCATGGTCTCCGAGCTGATAGTCCATACTGCTGCAACGTCGTCGAACTGTTTGTGCAGATGGTTGTTGTCTTGCAAACGTCCCCATCTGTTGACTCAGGGATCGAGACGTGGCTGCACGATCCGGTACAGCCATGTGGATAAGATGTCTGTCATCTCGACTGCTAGAGGTACGATGTCGTTGGGATCCAGCTCGGCGTTCCGTATTACCCTCCTGAACCCACCGATTCCATATTCTGCTAACAGTCATTGGATCTCGAGCAACGCGAGCAGCAATGTCGCGATACGATAAACCGCAATCGCGATAGGCTACCATCCGATCTTAATCAAAGTCGGAAACGTGATGGTACGCATTTCTCCTCCTTACACGAGGCATCACGACAACGTTTGACCAGGCAACGCCTTCCGGTTTTGTCATGGCCCAGCTGCCTGGACAAGGAGGCGGGACGAAATCTAAATTATGTGGGGCCAAGAATTAATACCTAAGGGACGAGGCGACTGTGGAAGCCACAGTTGTCAAAGAGCCGACAGCCGCGTATCAGCGGGATGTCTGGACGACAGAAAATTATCCGTACGCCACAGCCGGCAGCTGAACGGTCCCGCCTCGTGATTTATTCCGCCACCGACCGGTCGATTACAATCAATGCTCCGTCCTCTTTAAGCTGCTACGCCACCGCTTACATTTTATCTGCTTTTTTCGTTGCTTTCGGTCCGGTTATTACGAGCGCGCAGTGTAGCTCACGTCTGGCCTCTTTAAAGGGCAGTTATCCCGTCCTGGTAAAGACAGATGATGGGCTATCTTGGACTAGGTCAAGTACTAGCCATTATGATGTCAGAATTTAATATCGGCATCGCGCGTGTGTCGGTACATAGTAACTACCACCTAGACCGTGCTGCTTTATTTTTCTGCCTGTCTGTTCTGATTTAAGTTATTGATTACAACGAATCTTTTGTCATCATCTCCTCCACCTCTGCCTGCATGTTTCCCAATCCCGTTCAGTATTACGCTGCTATCGTTCCCTGCCTCTTTCGTCCCCGCCCTGTCCGTATGTGTGTGTGTGTGTGTGTGTGTGTGTGTGTGTGTGTGTGCGTTGTCTTTATTCTGAATACAGATCTGATAGTATAGAGCAACACTTTCAACGTTCGCTTAAGAGAGGGTGCCACAGACGGAAAGCGGCACTTCACGTTTGTATGGTAGAGTCGGCAACAGTAGCGTGGTTTCTGTTTTCGAGTTGGAGCGGTTCCGTAAACTCGCCTTGGAAACACAGCACAAACACAGTTAAAAATAGGAAAACACACACAATAAAATCTAAGCTACACGATTCACGAACAACCATCCTGTCCCCACATTGGAATATGGCGTCCCAAAGAGATTCGTTTAGTGTTATGACAAAACAATAGCGTAGCTACTTAGAAGTAATTACGATAAAATTTATTATGTCTCATGAACTATGTATCGTGGCCCAAGACGTGTCTTAATTCATCTACATCTTCATCTACATGATTACTGGGCAATTCACAATTCACCTCCTGGCAGAGGGTTTATCGAACCACCTTTAAGCTAATTCTCTACCGTTCCAATCTCGAAGAGCGCTTGGGAAAAACGAACACTTGAACCTTTCGGTGCGAGCTCTGATGTCTCTCATTTTATTATTGTGATCGTTTCTCCCTATATAGATGGGGGCCGACGAAATATTTTCGCCGGCCGGTGTGGCCGTGCGGTTAAAGGCGCTTCAGTCTGGAACCGCGTGACCGCTGCGGTCGCAGGTTCGAATCCTGCCTCGGGCATGGATGTGTGTGATGTCCTTAGGTTAGTTAGGTTTAATTAGTTCTAAGTTCTGGGCGACTGATGACCTCAGAAGTTAAGTCGCATAGTGCTCAGAGCCATTTGAAATATTTTCGCTGTGAAGAGAAGGTTGGTGATTAAAATTTCGTCAGATGGTCCTGTCGCAGCGAAAAACGCCTTTGTTTTAATCACTGCCAGCCCAATTCGTGTATCATATCTGTGGCACTCTCACCCTTATTTCTCGATAGTACAAAACGCGCTGCCCTTCTCTGAACTTTTTCGATGTCCTCTATCAATCCTGTCTGATGCGGGTCCCACACCGCACAGCAGTACTCCAGAAGAGGGTGGACAAACATGATATAAGCTATCACTTTAGTAGACCTGTTGCGTTTTCTAAATGTTCCGCCAATAAATCGCAGTCTTTGGTTTGCTTCCCACACAGCGTTATCTATATGGATGAATTTCTCTAATTTGAAAATTTTGATACCGCAGATATGTTCTCCTGTTTTCCAGATCATTCTTTCGCGTCACTAAGTCCGATATCAATTTTCCGAAAATTTAAAACAGTTATCCGTCATGCAGTTAGTATCCCCTCTCATTATTGCAACGTAGTAGACGAATGTTCTTTTTCCTGATGAAATTATGACAGGGTTATAACAGCAAAATGTCGAAAAACTATTTACTGAAATTTACTTTAACCTTCAGGAGACAGTTCGCCAGCACAGTTGCCACAAACACAACGCCGTTACATGCAGTAACGTGGTGTTTTGCGATGAGAAACGCAGAAAACGTTGAATTTGTAACACAGGCACCCTTCTAATGAACTCCGTCTTCAGGCCACGAGTGGCCTACCGGGACCATCCGACTGCCGTGATCATCCTCAGTGGAGGATGCGGATAGGAGGGGCGTGGGGTCAGCACACCGCTCTCCCCGTCGTTATGATGGTACTCTTGACCGAAGCCGCTACTATTCGGTCGAGTAGCTCCTCAATTGGCATCACGAGGCTGAGTGCACCCCGAAAAATGGCAACAGCGCATGGCGGCCTGGATGGTCACCCATCCAAGTGCCGACCACGTCCGCCAGCGCTTAACTTCGGTGATATCGCTGGAACCGGCAAGGCCGTTGCCTCCTTTTAATGAACATAAGTTGCAATTTGTCATCAGAAGAAAGAGTTAAGTCTTTGAACAGCGTCGTATCTAATAACTGTGACTGGTTCCGAAATGATTCTGTTGTTACAACTATTTCAAATACAGTTACGAACACAGTCCTCACAGTAATGATTGAGTGTGATGCGGTTGTGTCTTTTATCAACACAAAGACGCCTTTTACTTATTTTCTCTACTTCCCATTGGGATATCCACGAAAGAAAGAAAAAAATGTATACTCTGAGTATATATTTTTTACTACTTGCTTGTGTTAAAATTTTTAATACTCTCTCTTAGAAAAAAGACTACTACTGTTGTAAACT
This sequence comes from Schistocerca serialis cubense, assembly GCF_023864345.2. Lineage (NCBI taxonomy): Eukaryota > Metazoa > Arthropoda > Insecta > Orthoptera > Acrididae > Schistocerca > Schistocerca serialis. The sequence goes on along the minus strand of NC_064646.1, from coordinate 188,491,841 downwards.
CAGATGATAAGCTACATTATCTCCACTAATAGGTCTCGGGCCAACGGCCTTGCCGTAGTGGTAACACCGGTTCCCGTCAGACCGCCGAAGTTAAGCGGTGTCGGGCTGGGCTAGCACTTAGATGGGTGACCATCCCGTCTGCCGCACGCTATTGGCAAGTGGGGTGCACTCAGCCCTTACGAGGCAAGCTGAGGAGCCACTTGATTGAGAAGTAGCGGCTCCCGTCTCGTAAACTGACATACGTCTGGAAGAGCGCTGTGCTGATCACATGCCCCTCCATATCAGCAACAGTGACGCCTGTGCGCTGAGGATGACACGGCGACCGGTCGGTACCGTTGGGCCTCCATGGCCTGCTCGGAGAGTGTTTAGCTTTAGTAGGTCTAGGAATCAGCTGTCAATTCTTTCTTGAGGTCTTAAAGAGTACGGAAGTTTTACTCGTACCCTGGTGAAGGACCATTTGGCTTCCAAAGCCTGACTACCGTTTAATCATTTGGAAGAGTTCACCTGTGTTCCACACTGTTGCTCCTTTTGGTATGATTAACTTGTTTTAGCATGTAACCAAATTTATCGGCGAACTTTTTGTACTGGTTTTCATAACATTCATCTTTCTTCTGTTGCAGGTAAGTCAGATCGAGGTGCACTAAATGAAATAGTGGAGCCCTTTTACGACAAGTTACCTTCTCGGTGAGTAAAAGAAGTCATCAAATGTTTGCAGAAAATGAATGTGTTTCGGATATTCCTTCAAAAGCCCATTGTCTCCATTGCAGGCACAAGTTGCTTACATACATCGAGCTTGCTTATATGCTATTTGAAGATTACATCCTTCCATCATTTGTTCCTTTCCCATTCACTTCAAGTTTCGCAGCTTAATGCCATAAGGAAAGCAAGACTGGAGTAGAAAACAAATTACAAGTGCCGTAGTGGGCGATGGTTTTCTTGGAATTTGGACGTATGCAAGTTAATGCACATAAACAAATGAATATTTGCTCCAGTATTCTATTACGACGTAATAAATACATTTGCGAACTTAGTTATTTCCATCGACAATGCGGCGGTAATATTTTTTTAAGTGGTGTTAGATGCAACGAACCCATAATTTCAGTATTATGGAGGATGAATGGAAGAAGTAATGTTAAGCTTTAGCGTCTCGTCGGCAGGAAAGGAGGAAATCGTTTATGACCTTATCGAAGGTTCCCTTTATTTAATTCAATAATTAAGATATGAATTGCTGTACCACCTTGTTCGGTGCTGACGTAAAGCTTTGGACTATTGGGGGGATTTTCGGCAAGAGTATATCCTCTGCAAAGACCGGCAGCGTACAAATCATGGAGACTTTATCGAGATGGAAATAAAAATCACAAGGTGACTAGTAACTAAACGTTAGTTTTTTTTATTAAGTGCGCGTTTCGGAGGCTTTGCTCTATCATCACGACCAGACCTGGTTTTTAGCTCAGGTGCATTGCTCTAGGAAAACCAACGATGTTGAAATATCTAGCACAAATAATGTGAGGGGTATGCTACCTTCTGCGACTGCATAAAACCTGCTTTAGGCTTTATACAGACGTAAAATACAGCATAATCACAGTATTATTTGTAAAAACTGCTGCCGCGGAAGGGAGGCATGGAACCCGGAAAAAACAATATCTATATCTAGAATGATTAAAGTTTACCACTTTAACTGCAGAATTCTTTTACTGGGTTACTGAGAAGCAATTTTTGGAAGTGATATGGCATAGCTGCAGTCTTGGGCGTTATCCTTGTGTACTTCCCCAGAGGCCTCTGAATCTGAGCTTTATACATTCGCTGGTTAACAAACGTTACCAGAGCTGTTACAGGTATTTAACTTCTCCTAGCTTATTGTGATGTTATAGGTTTATATGTGGCGTGCAAAGATTGTTTCGAAGTTATGTATTTGGAAACTGTTTTACACATTTCTACATAAATCACCAATATTATAACAAGCCAGGAGACGTTACATATCTGTACCATCTCTGAAATAGTTTGTAAACACTGATTGTGCTAAAAGCAAAAGCATAACTCCCAAAGAAAGTGTACAATGAACATGCACACGACTGCATGCGACGTCAATACCAACTATTTCTTCGTACTAGTCTCCTAAAAGCATTCCACACTAAAATTTATAAACTTTGCCGAAAGCAGTCCACCTCAGCTAACATCGGAACTGATCCCGATGACAGCGCGAAGCTGGTTAAACGCGTCGTAAATAAAAACTTTTTGTTCCATGATTGGTTACGTTGTGTTTTTATTTGTACTTTCAACTATCACGGAAAAAGCCTACAAAACATGATTATGTGTGAAGAAGGAATTCAGATGCTTGTTGCTATCGCTGGAGGTGGCAGGTTATATGAATATTAGATGTACGAAAAACCTCTGGAGAATTACTTCAAAATTATTGGAAGAAACCGTTCTTTCATCTAAGACTGATGCATAAACTTACAGAATCTGTAATATACAGCCCTTATCTTGCGTTTGTGGTAAGGATTATATGGACAATAAAAAGGAGAACAATACACATTATTAAAGTATACAGACTGACGCTTCTCTCTTTTCGAAAAATACATTCTTTTTAAGGAGAGCGGCAACTGAATTACAATGAAGTTTTGTTTATTTTTAACACAGTTACTTTTTAGACACAATCATAACCCGTTTCGGCCCATAATGTCATCTTCACATGCTGTTAGCGATGTTCGGTGAACAAAAGCTCATGTGTTAACAAACTCACAATGTATGAATTTTTGGTCACCAAATGTCGCTTATAGCAACTGAAGATAGCTAGTGTGGGTCGAAACCGTTTAGGACAAACTTTATAATTTCTGCCCCCCCCCCCCCCTTCTCTTTCTCTATTTCTCTCTCTCTTTCTCTCTCTCTCTCTCTCTCTCTCTCTCTCTCTCTCTCTCTCACACACACACACACACACACACACACACACACACACACACATTCTCTTGAGGCAGATGAAACAACAGGGTGAGAAGCATTGGTAAGCAGCATCGTTGTTCATGCTCCGCACTGGTGATTGTCGAGTACGTAACTAATTGTTGTTGCAAGTATAACATGAACGAAAGGAAGAGGCGAGGTAGCGGAAGAACTAGAGCTGTGAGTCAGAGTGAAAGGAGTGACAAGAGCGTTTGGAAAGGTCTTGGAGGCCCTCGACACCACGCCGGGTCAATCCTGCGCTGCAGACGCGGCGTCTTAATCCAGTTACCGCGTGGTGATGGCGTCCTCATCTCAGCCACGTCATTGCCCCGTCTCTCTTACGGCGCCTTCGTAGCTGTTGGAACTCGGGGAAACGACTGACTCTTCCCGGCGGCTATTTCCGCAGTCAGAGCAGTCGAAGTTGGCAGTCGTCCAACTTACTTCAGTCCTGCCACGTGTGTTCAGGTCCCGAGATTCACTCATCGCACAGTAAAAAGTTCTTGTCGTTGTCGCAGCATAAGAGTTAAATGACAACTTGTGATTCTATTACACGCTTACTTTCTTAGAACAGTAAGCTATGAATTGAAATAAAAAACACTGCCTCCAGCTTTTATGTGTGCCTCAGAAACTAGAGTGAGATGGGAATCACTGAACATTATTGGCTTTGTACAGCAGTAATTTTGGGGCAGGTTAATTTTAAGGCAACACCATTCAAACTGTAATTATTGATGGTTACCAGGACCGGGTTGACAGCTCGAGAAGTCTCTTGGCTTAAAGAAGAGCACCAGGAATGCAGGGACACTTTCCTGGGAGCTTGTTGGTGGTTAGGATCATCCAGGTAATGGCAGCCTAACAGATCTGGAGATTTCCCTCAGAACTCGCCTGTAAGACAGACGCAGTCTTCTGCAGGAAAGGCTATTTAAGGTGGCAGTAGAAAATAGTGCCTGCCCTGACGGTCTACTGTTTTCTTGTTGGGATCGATTTTTTAAATAGGAGGATCCAGGAGAGTCACTCAGGCCCGGTTTTATTGCGTGCTCCAGCAGTCAGGACGTAGCATCTGTGGAGAGTACCTCATGATCAACCGCCAGCCACCGACGGCACAACAGGGCGAGATGCTTCTGTCTCCAGCAGTGGTCGTCAGATTGCAACCCGTTGTCCGAATGCGACCCGAATAAAGTATTTGTGAGCTGTATGTCATAATAATATCAATCTAGCAAGTAACCGCCGAATCCAAAAATGTCAGTTAATACTAGCAGCTTCTTAAGAGTATAATTTTCCTGCTCAGTAACAAACAAAACTACGTAGAGAGGTAGTAATATCTTAAGATTTGCTTAATTTTGATTGACACTGGTGAGTTCGGCCGCTAGTTAAGTGAAGTTTGCCGCTTGTTCTACATGCTGCATGGGCAGCAGGGGACGGGGGGGGGGGGGGGAAGTAGCGCTGCTACTGTGAGGTTAGAGAATTTAAAAGGGGGCGACGGGCGGGGGGAAGAATGTTTTATTGTTTGTCTTCCAGTTCAGACAACTCGCGGGCGTGTGTGAATACCGCTCAGCTCCTATGTTATCGGTTTCAAACGGAAGTAACAAGATCCACGAATGCGCATTATGGAGACGGTTATCTCCAGGTGTGGTACATATTCGTAAGTAGAAGAATAATAGTATTCAAAACGTTTAGTTAACACTTGTAACCTTTGAAAACAGCATTAATAAGGACGGCGGTTTGCAGCTCAGCACACCCTAGGATCCGGCCATCGCGAGGCTAAAACGGGCGCGACGGACGTGGGATGAGAACATTACCATATATGGCGAGGTAGAGAGCACTAGTGACGTCACAACCAGCAGTGCAGCTATATAACGACGCGGCCACGGCGACACAGCAGTCAGTCTTACCACTTGACAATGACTGAGGAGAACTCGGTCGAAAGCTCGTGGGATTTTAACCATCTGACGCGGCTGGAAGCCCGAGAAAATTTTATTAATTCATATCGCCGCGAAACCATACATTCATACATAACATTTGTGACCGTCTCTCATATCGCCAAACACATTTAAATGTGACTACAAAGACTGGCATTAATCAGTTAGTCATCCGTTCACACAGACAACACAACAGTACTTCTTCAGGCAAGTGTCACAGCTCTGGGATCACTTAGGGTGACAGCAGTCTGGAATAGAGAACATTCGACACGAAGCGTTCTGGATGGTGGCGAGTTTTAGCGATGCTCACACAGATTCTCGATTGGGTTTAAATCTGGGGAGTTTGTTGGCCAGGGAGTACAGTGAACTCATCCTGGAGCTCTCCGAACAACGCTCATACACTGAGAGCTGTGTGACACTTTGCAATGTTCTGCTTGTGGACGCCATCATGGAAAGAAAACAAACTGCGTATGGTCCCCGGAAATAGATGGATACTTGTGTTGATCCACTGCGCCTTTCAGAATGACTAGATATCTAGGGAATGCCTGGACCTTTTCGAAGGTTGTTGCCAGGGCGTACACGCCAATGGCCATCTGTCCGATGGAGAATAAAACGTGATTCACCTCAAAAGGCCACCTGTCGCCACTCTGAACGCCAAATTGCGGTACTGACGTGCAAATTCCAGCCTTCGTCGCCGATGAACAGCAGTCAGCGTGGGTGCACGAACCAGGCCCCTGTTGCGGAGACCCACACCCAGCTACGTTCGCTGAACGGTCGTTGAGGAGACGCTGCTGGTAGCTCCTTAGTTCATCTAGTTGGTCTGTTGCTCAACAATTGCACTTCTACTCCCCCGCAGCCGTCGTTCGCCCTTGTCATCTGTGGCCCATGGTGCACCACAGTTGCGTAGGCGCCGGTTTTGGATAGCGTCATTTCAACCACGGTGGTTCGCGGACAGTTTGCAACCTTAGCCGTTTCGGAAATTATTCCACCCTTTGTCGGTAGGCCAAGCGTCGTGCTCCTTTGGACGTCGGATAAATCGCTCCATTTCCGCACTACAACAACGACCGCAGTGTTTCCCGCTTCCTCCCGGCACGCTTTATACGCCCACCACCTCTAGTGGAACCACCTGTCGGCGTTGAGTGGTTATTGTACGTTGACGTCGAACACAGCCGGTGGTCACATTAATGTCATTGGACGGTGTATATTCCAGATTTTCCTTTGATCACTGTTTAACGAACCGTTGACGAAGGGGCCATTGGAGACTGTGTACAAGTTCGGAGGATTAGCGAAGGGCCGGCCGCGGTGGTCGTGCGGTTCTAGGCGCTTCAGTCCGGAACCGCGGGACTGCTACGGTCGCAGGTTCGCATCCTGCCTCGGGCATGGATGTGTGTGATGTCCTTAGGTTAGTTAGGTTTGAGTAGTTCTAGGGGACTGATGACCTAAGATGTTAAGTCCCATAGTGCTCAGAGCCATTTTTAATTAGCGAAGGAAATAAGCCATGTCTTTCTTTACGGTACCATTTGCCTTAAGAGAGATAGGAACTCTGCAGGAAATATAAAACTGGATCCGTCCTGATAGCTGAATGGTCAGCGTGACGGACTGCCGTCCTAAGGGGCTCGGGTTCGATTCCCGGCTGGGGCGGGGATTTTCTCCGCTCAGGGACTGGGTGTTGTGTTGTCTTCATCATCGTTTCACCCCTATCCGGCGGGCATGTCGTCCAATATGGCGTCGAATGTAATGAAACCTGCACCAAGGCGGCCGGACCTGCCCCGTAAGGGGCCTGCAGGCCAATGACGCGAAACGCTCATTTCCATTTCAAGCTACAACACTAGGAGAAAGGATGATCTTCACTACTCAAGGTTAAATCTAACTTTGACTCGGAATGGGGTAAGTTATGCTGCCACTAAAGTCTTTTGTGACTTACCTAATAGCATCAAAAGTCTGACAGATAGCCATATAGCATTTAAAATGAAATTAAAAGAATTTCTGAATGGCAACTCCTTGTACTCATTAGATGAATTTTTGGATATAGTAAGTGGGTAATTTTCCCACCCCCCACGCAAAAAAAAATTAAAAATATCAAGTGTCATGTAATATTTTGTGTAATGTAATACCTTGTATAGACACCTTTTACAGGGTGTTTCAAAAATGACCGGTATATTTGAAACGGCAATAAAAACTACACGAGCAGCGATAGAAATACACCGTTTGTTGCAATATGCTTGGGACAACATTACATTTTCAGGCAGACAAACTTTCGAAATTACAGTAGTTACAATTTTCAACAACAGATGGCGCTGCGGTCTGGGAAACTCTATAGTACGATATTTTCCACATATCCACCATGCGTAGCAATAATATGGCGTAGTCTCTGAATGAAATTACCCGAAACCTTTGACAACGTGTCTGGCGGAATGGCTTCACATGCAGATGAGATGTACTGCTTCAGCTGTTCAATTGTTTCTGGATTCTGGCGGTACACCTGGTCTTTCAAGTGTCCCCACAGAAAGAAGTCACAGGGGTTCATGTCTGGCGAATAGGGAGGCCAATCCACGCCGCCTCCTGTATGTTTCGGATAGCCCAAAGCAATCACACGATCATCGAAATATTCATTCAGGAAATTGAAGACGTCGGCCGTGCGATGTGCCCGGGCACCATCTTGCATAAACCACGAGGTGTTCGCAGTGTCGTCTAAGGCAGTTTGTACCGCCACAAATTCACGAAGAATGTCCAGGTAGCGTGATGCAGTAATCGTTCCGGATCTGAAAAATGAGCCAATGATTCCTTTGGAAGAAATGGCAGCCCAGACCAGTACTTTTTGAGGATGCAGGGACGATGAGACTGCAACATGGGGCTTTTCGGTTCCTCATACGCGCCAGTTCTGTTTATTGACGAAGCCGTCCAGGTAAAAATAAGCTTCGTCAGTAAACCAAATGCTGCCCACATGCATATCGCCGTCATCAATCCTGTGCACTATATCGTTAGCGAATGTCTCTCGTGCAGCAATGGTAGCGGCGCTGAGGGGTTGCCGCGTTTGAATTTTGTATGGATAGAGGTGTAAACTCTGGCGCATGAGACGATACGTGGACGTTGGCGTCATTTGGACCGCAGCTGCAACACGACGAACGGAAACCCGAGGCCGCTGTTGGATCACCTGCTGCACTAGCTGCGTGTTGCCCTCTGTGGTTGCCGTACGCGGTCGCCCTACCTTTCCAGCACGTTCATCCGTCACGTTCCCAGTCCGTTGAAATTTTTCAAACAGATCCTTTATCGTATAGCTTTTCGGTCCTTTGGTTACATTAAACCTCCGTTGAAAACTTCGTCTTGTTGCAACAACACTGTGTTCTAGGCGGTGGAATTCCAACACCAGAAAAATCCTCTGTTCTAAGGAATAAACCATGTTGTCTACAGCACACTTGCACGTTGTGAACAGCACACGCTTACAGCAGAAAGACGACGTACAGAATGGCGCACCTACAGACTGCGTTGTCTTCTATATCTTTCACATCACTTGCAGCGCCATCTGTTGTTGAAAATTGTAACTACTGTAATTTCGAAAGTTTGTCCGCCTGAAAATGTACTGTTGTCCCAAGCATATTGCAACAAACGGTGTATTTCTATCGCTGCTCGTTTAGTTTTTATTGCCGTTTCAAATATACCGGTCATTTTTGAAACACCCTGTATTAACCTGACACGTTCCACATCATTACGAAGTGTCGTATTCATGATCTATGGAACAAGTACTAATCTAATCTAGCTAGACAGGGTTTGAACCGCCGTTCTTGCTAATGTGAACACAGCATCTGTCCACTGTGTCACATCGCTAGGCATACTGAAGGTAAAGTAGATTTAAGACCTTTCATTGTCGGCACACCTACGAACGCCAAGCTGTTCGGCACACTGGTTTTCCTTTCTCGATGACGTGTTTAATTGTTATTTAATATATTTTTTCGTCTTGCGACTGATACGCGTTGCCGTTATGAGTGCAGGGTGATCATGAACTGAATTTAAAAACTCTCTGAGGTGATTCATTGTTCAACGAAAATTGATAGAAAAAATTGTTCAAACTACATTCTTGTAAGTATTCTAGCCACCCTTGAACATTGACGTTTCAAGTGATTATGACTAGCATGAATAAAGTTTGGTTTAAACAATATCTGAAGCCTATGAATATTCATGCAGGAATATTCTCTTGCATTGAGAATGGCAAGAGTTTGTTCCGGCATGTCTTTGCGATTCTCTCCGTCACTAACGGTACCAACTGCTCTCCTGGGAGAGTTACGTCGTAATGGCACTGTATGTGTATTGCGTCATATTCTGTCTAAACGCAATAAAACATTTATGGAACGTTATCCAAGAAACCTCTCTGTCATATTCTACAGTGTGAGCATAAAATATTTGAGATGATGTCTGTGGAAGAACTTTACTGCGCCTGGTTACTTTACGGCGGAGGACATCTAAAGTTTTCTATCGCTGTTTGTAAGATCAACAACTCACGGCGGTTGTGCTTACAGCTCACGGCTACTTTGTATTGGAGGCTAAAAGTCTATAAAGGAAATTTTAACAAGGAGATACAGTCATTTGCGATTAGCTGTCGACTGAAAGGGAAGGGTACGTAGCAGTGTAGCAAGGTGTAGTTCCTCGCTTTCTCATCACGTCTGCTACCAAACGGGATCCTGTTAAGATGATGCCGTGGCGTGTAGCCTAGGCAGCATCTTACTCGAGCCTAATTGCAGGCATGAATCAAGTAGTCACTTTGAGCACTGATTAATCGAAGGTAATCATGGGGATGAAGACGAACAGGAAGGGCAGAGTCAATTCGACTCCTTAACTACTACGTATTCTGCATTCAAAATTTACAGAGCAACATAAAACGAGTATTAAGCACTGAAATCGGGAGTAAAGAATACGCTAATGTTCAATATTAATCTCCCAGGTAATCAAACATCGTTTAAAATAAAAGCTGTGAAACACAATCAGGAACGATGGCGCGTTACCCTGCCCGTAGACCGGTGGTCGTTAAACATTTTTGTTCAAGCGCCAATACCGATACTGTAGGGCGGGACATAGGGCCTCATACGAAGCCATCTTATTGTGAACAGGCATAAATTAGTACGTTACGGGCCCCCAACAGACTACAGTAAGGGCACGGAAAGTTGGCCGCCGGTCCCCATCCGTCACCATCCACCATGTCAGATTGTTCTCACCGTCAGCGACCGCAAAGTTGTGACACTTAATTGCCTGAAGAAGTACTATTGTGTTGACTGTGGGAATGGCTGATTAACTGTTTAATAACAGTCACTCTAGTCATATTTAAGTGTAATTGGCAATATGAGACACGGTCACAAATGTTAACCAAAGGTTTTAAATGTCATTTTTCATCTACTCATTGCGTTATGTTACAAATATGTATCACACTTGGAGATAACCGTGTTTATAATACGCATTCGCGGATCCAGGTCACTTCCGTTTGAAACTGATGACATCGCAGTTGATCGGTAGAGTCACACACGCCCGTGAGTTGTCTGAAATGGAAGACAAACAATAAAACATTCCCTCCTCCCCCCCGCCCCACTCGTGTTGTTCGCGCCACGGATCCTCAACCGAGAAACATAATACAGCTGTCCACAGCACTGGAGTCGCCATGACTCCACAGTACCTTCCATAACCACACTGACAGTCTTTCTACGCGTCTCGCAGCGGTCCATCCTGCAGAAGGTGGTTGTTTAAGCTTTTGACAGGTGACCGCACTAACGTGACTGGGCAAGGTAAGCAATGTACAAACATCCAGCCTTTCTGTTTAGGCACGAAACAGATGGAGTCACCTCCAAAAGCTTTGCATCATGTATAACTACCTTATTGTTGGATAATTGGTTTCTCATTGTTAATGACAGTGATCTCCAAGGTAACAGTAAAACAGTGATTGCGTCTCGTATCTACCTGTCCCGATGGAATAGATACTGCTTCAAATAGTCACTGAGAACCGTACGAACCTACTATTTCCAAATAAGAACAATGACATTAATAAATTCACCATAAGATTATTTTTTTCTCTTTGCTTGATTGCATTATATGAGTCCTGTTTTGTATTCGTTGAAATCTTGAGTGATTCATTGCGAACTAATTGTCATAAGTTGTCTACAGGAGAAAAATGATGCAACTTCCCTGTCTAATTTTAAAGGGATTACGCATTTTTTTACGATTTTCTTGCAGCGGCATCGTAACGGGCTGAGCAAAAACTCCTCTTGAAACACATTCCTGCTATTACTCCACGCTTTGTATATTGGCTATAAACAAAGCGTGAAGCGTCAGTGTAATGTGAAGGTAGTTTTGTTCAGTGGGTTGGTCACGGTATTCTACAGCAAGTGTGTAACAATGGTACATTAGCTTTAATAAAACACAGTCACGCTGTGTCTGCTCGTTGCTGCATGCTTCGTAAATCAGTGAAGGCGCAATGAACCACTGAAGATGGGTGCCTCGGACGAAACCGGTTGGTGGAATGAAATAAAAACAAAGTCAAGAGTGACTTGTCGCAGAGAATTCGTCAGTACTAAGTCTGATTTACTGTCGTCTGCTTACGTCATGTCCGAGTCGTAACTGCCATAGACTGGTAAGCTTTTTCTTTTATTATTATTATTATTATTATTATTATTATTAAATGAAGTAACTTGTTTATTTATCCTCCGATCCTGTACTTACATGTAGTGATATATAATATGGGAGATGCTGCTCAAAAATGCTCATCATTAATTTATAATATAAACGCCTTACCTAGATCTTACTGAGCATCACCACCTTGTTTTAGCGCAAACGCCAATCCCAGCGCTTCTCTGACTCTTGAAAAACGTCCCGCAAGTCCTTATTTGTTAAGCTGTTTAGCAACGTATGCGTTGTTCCTGTTTTCAAACTTTCTCTTTGGCAGCAAGTCTCAACCTAGGGACAAATAATAATACGCCGAAGATCCCTCTAACTAAAAACTGTGCCCAGTGTTTGGGAGAAGGCACAGGTCACACCCACCTGAAACTACCGTCCAATGTCAATGGCATCCATACGATGTAGAATCTTGGAAAAAAGTCTGAGCTCAAATGCATTAAGGTATCCCTAACAAAATGACCTCCTCCATGCCAATCAGCACGGATTCCGGGAACATTGACCATGTGAAACTCACCTTGCGCTTTTCTCTCATGACATCCTTAGAGCTTTGATCATGGCAGTAAGATACGTGGAGTGTATCTTGACTACCAGAAGGCACTTTACTCAGTACCACACACACGTTTATTGTCAATAGTATGTTCACACGTGCGGCCCCTTCCGCCGGAGGTTCGAGTCCTCCCTCGGGCATAGGTGTGATTGTTGTCCTTAGCATTAAGTTAGGGACAGATGACCTCAGCAGTTTGGTCCCTTCCTTTATGTTCATATGGTGTATCAAGCGGGATTTGTGACTGAGCTGAGGATTTCTTGGTGGAGATGACACAGCGTGTCATCAATAGATGCAGAAGTAACTTCAGGTGTGCCCCAGGGAAGACTGTCAGTTGATTTTGTATATTAATGACTTTGCGGGAAATATCAATAGTAACCTCAAACATTACGCAGATGATGTAATAATCTATAATGAAGTACTGTCTAAGAAAAGCTGCACAGATATTCAGTCAGATCTTGATAATATTTCAAAGAGGTACAAAGACTGACAGCTCACTTTGAATGTTCAGAAATGTACAATTGTGCACTTCACAGAACGAAAAAAACTGGTATCCTATGACTAGAGCATCAGTGGGTCACATTTGGACTCCCTCAACTTAAATAAATGCTTGGGTGTAATAACTGGTAGGGATATGAAAATAGTCTCTTTCGTAGGTAAAGCAGGAGGCATACTGCGGTTCATTGACAGAACAGTGGGGAAGTGTAATGAGTCTACAGAGAAGGCTGCATGCAAAACAATCGTGCGACGCAATCTAGAACATTGTCAGCTGTGTGGGATCCGCACCAAATAAGACTAATAATGGATACTGAACGGATAGAAGGAAAAACAGCACGAAGGGTTACAGGTTTGTTTGGCCTGGGAGAGGTGTCACGAAGATGCTGATGGAACTGAATTGGTGGACGCTTGAGGATAGACACAAATTATCCCGTGAAAACCTACTTAGAAAACTTCTGGAACCAACTTTAAACGATGAATCTAAGAATACATTACAATTCTTATGTAATGCTTCCATAGGGGTTGTGAAGGCAAAACAGAGGGCAGAAAGGCGTTTAAGCAACCATTTCTGCAGTGCTCAAGATGTGAATGGAACGGGAATAAGCCATATAATCATTGATACAGTGGGACATAACCTCTGCCATCCATTTCGCAGTGGCTTGGAGAGTATGTCACGTTTTCCAGAAATGTTGTGATAAATCTGTAGGAGAGGTGGCGTATATCATAAGTATTGAGAATAGCATAGCAAGCTGTGGCCTCAGACATCAGCGGTAAATAGTGGCGGAGATTGAGGATCGGAAAAGAAACAAGAGTGTGATTCATCTGAAACATTTATTGGAGATAATGAATACACATTGTGTACGACATGAATGCATCTCTAACGATGCTCTAAGTTTGCACGATCAACGTCACACATGTCTGACACCGAGGAAGTATTGACTGCCGGACGCGCTCAAACATACTTGGAAGTTCTTTGACTGTTGCAGCTGCACAGGTGCTTCTTGCGACGATATCCATTTCAGACTCCACAGGGTAGCGATATATGAGGTTTCATGGCTCCCCAAGGAATCAAGGCATGATAAATCCGGCGAGTGCACTGGTCCACCACGCCCGTTCCGTCGATACAGTTGTTCAAATGCATACCAACAGAGCCGGCCAGAGTGGCCGAGCGGTTCTAGGCGCTACAGTCTGGAACCGCGCGACCGCTACGGTCGCAGGTTCGAATCCTGCCTCGGGCATGGATGTGTGTGATGTCCTTAGGTTAGTTAGGTTTAAGTAGTTCTATGTACTACGGGACTGATGACCTCAGAAGTTAAGTCCCATAGTGCTCAGAGCCATTTGAACCATACCAACAGACAGTCCAAAACGAACAGGCGTCCCATCATGTTGGAATCACATTCTCCGCCTCACACTTTCTGCAGCGTCTTCAAGCAAGCCGGAAAGAACCTGTTCCAACGGTCAAGTGGGATAGTAAAAGGTACGGCCCAAGTAAGCAGTCGCCGCCTAAACCCGAACACACATCAGTTGTGAAGTGTGTTCCCCGAATACGCCACCTCGGCGTTCAAAGCACGTTGGACATTGCCACAAGACATTCTCAGGTCCGAGTCAGCAGCACGTATGTTGGTGCTTGGATTAGTCTCCACGACAAGCAAGACAGTTTCTTCTCTAACGACCGAACGCGCCGATCATGACCCGTCCTCAATAGCCCTTCCACTTCTTAATGACTCGTACTCGCACAAATTTCGATGTAGATGTGCAAACAAACTGTGATGCGGTTTACGTCTGAAAGCGTTCTCGATAAATGCGTCCAGCAGCTCGTCCATTGCACTCGGTTATCCCACACATTAAGAGCATGTCGCAAGCTCACCGTTCGTACACCGTTCTAAGTTCCTGTTATACTGGCTTGCGCTCTAATGAGGCAATTCTCACGTTCCCCTCCAGCACTCTCGCTTACAGCTCCACATAGCCATATTCCGCACCGGTACCACTGTGTACAGCACCACCTAGCGGCGTACGCCGATGTCTGCTACCATGGGTTGCTATGGAGTTAGCTGTACTTACGATGTGCGCCACCTCCTCTACAAGTTGGTCGTAACATTTATGGGACACTCTACGCATGTAAATGTGGAATATAGGAGATGCAGCCCAAAGTCCTACTACTACTACTACTACTACTACTACTATTACTATTCCTTGGCACTACAGCCCTTGTAGGGCCTTGGCTTCCCAGACAACCTCCGCCCACTCCTCTCTGCTGGCTGCCTTGGCTCTCCATCTTCTCACTCCCATTCTTCTCAAGTCCTCCTCCAGGTTGTCTAGCCATCTGGTCCTTGGTCTGCCACTTATACGACGTCCACCGGGTTTTCCTTTGAAAACTTTTTTGACTGTGCTGTTCTCCACCATTCTTTCTACATGCCCCAACCAACTTAGTCTATTACTCTTTATTTCAGTCACGATATCTGGTTTTGTTGTACAATTCTTTGATCTCCTTATTATTTCGGATTCTCCAAAACCCCCTATCATTCATTGGCCCGTAGATTTTCCTAAGTATCTTCCTTTCCCATCTCACCATCAATTCCCCATCGTTTTGTGTCATAGTCCAGGTCTACGAAATATACATCACCGCAGGTCTAACTACTGTGGGATATACAGTCAGCTTCAGATTCCTACTGAGGCTCCTTGCTTTAAACACTTTAACCAGTGCAGAGTAGCTCCTGTTACAAGTCGAAATCCTTGCGTGTATTTCTTCTCCCATATCATTATTCTCAATTACCAGTTACCCAAGATATTTAAAGCTCTCACACCGCTCATATTCTTTTCAGTTCGAAGATGACTGACTAATGATCAGCCCCATCTCCGCACCATATCTTCCTTCTTTTTCAAGCTTTTCTTCCAGGTCATGTTTCCTCCTGGATAACAAATCAGTATCATCCGCATATGCAAGCTCCTGAGTCAAATGGTTCAAATGGCTCTAAACACTATGCGACTTAACATCTGAGGTCATCAGTCCCATAGACTTAGAACTACTTAAACCTAACTAACCTAAGTACATCACACACATCCATTCCCGAGGCAGGATTCGAACCTGCGACCGTAGCAGTCGCGCGGTTCCGAACTGAAGCGCCTAGAACCGCTCTTCCAACGCGGCCAGCTGGATACTTGAAGTCACTTGTGTATGAGACCCCAGTGGATAGGAAGATGGATTCAATTTCCAGAGTTGTAGCTGCCTGTGATGTGGGAGAAACACTCCAGGGATATTTGTCAGGGTGCGTCAGAATCTTGTTCGCCAGTGTCATGCCTACATTGAGGTTGATGGCCGTCAGTTTCAGCACATTTTGTAATATACTTACAAAAATGGTACGTTCATTGTGTCATTGATGATATTTGCAGTTAACTGTAACTAAGGTAAATAAAAAAGTACACAGTAAAGTGATTTTATACCTGTTACCTCCTTACGCTGGCTCCTCCGATACCAGGTTCCCTACTTCAAATTGTTCAGTGGAGCATCCTGTGTCCTAATTTTTGCACGCTCCTTCGGCCATTAAAATTGCTACACCACTAAGATGACGTGCTACAGACGCGAAATTTAACCGACAGGATATGTGATATGCAAATGATTAGCTTTTCAAAGCGTTCACACAAGGTTGGCGCCGGTGGCGATACCTAAAACGTGCTGACATGAGGGAAGTTTCCAACCGATTTCTCATACACAAACAGCAGTTGACCGGCGATGCCTGGTGAAACGTTGTTGTGATGCCTCGTGTAAGGAGGAGAAATAGGTACCATCACGTTTCCGACTTTGATGAAGGTCGGATTGTAGCCCATCGCGATTGCTGCTTCTCGTATCGCGACATTGCTGCTCGCGTTGGTCGAGATCCAATGACTGTTAGCAGAATATAGAATCGGTGGGTTCAGGAGGGTAATACGAAACGCCGTGCTGGATCCCAACGGCGTCGTATCACAAGCAGTAGAGATGACAGGCATATCCGCATGGCTATAACGGATAGTGCAGCCACGTCTAGATCCCTGAGTCAACAGATGGGGACATTTGCAAGACGACCACCATCTGCACGAACAGTTCGACGATTTTTGCAGCAGCATGGAATATCAGCTCGGAGACCATGGCTGCGGTTACCCTTGACGCTGCATCACAGACAGGAGCGCCTGCAATGGTGTAGTCAACGACGAACCTGGGTGCACGAATGGCAAAACGTAATTTTTTCGGATGAATGCAGGTTCTCAGAATGAGATTTTCACTCTGCAGCGGAGTGTGCGCTGATATGAAACTTCCTGGCAGATTAAAACTGTGTGTCCGACCGAGACTCGAACTCGGGATCTTTGCCTTTCGCGGGCAAGTACTCTACTATCTGAGCTACCGAAGCACGACTCACGCCCGGTCCTCACAGCTTTACTTCTGCCAGTATCTCGTCTCCTACCTTCCAAATTTTACAGAAGCTCTCCTGCGAAACTTGCAGAACTAGCACTCCTGAAAGAAAGGAATCTGCGGAAACATGGCTTAGCCACAGCCTGGGGGATGTTTCCAGAATGAGATTTTCACTCTGCAGCGGAGTGTGCGCTGATATGATACTTCCTGGCAGATTAAAACTGTGTACCCGACCGAGACTCGAACTCGGGACCTTTGCCTTTCGCGGGCAAGTGCTCCATCATCTGAGCTACCGAAGCACGACTCACGCCCGGTCCTCACAGCTTTACTTCTGCCAGTATCTCGTCTCCTACCTTCCAAACTTTACAGAAGCTCTCCTGCGAACCTTGCTGATTTCTCAGGATCTACGCACCCAAACTGCGTGAAAATGTAATCACATGTCAGTTCTAGTATAATATATCTGTCCAATTAACACCCGTTTATCATCTGCATTTCTTCGTGGTGTAGCAATTTTAATGGCTTATTTATATATATATATATATATATATATATATATATATATATATATATATATATACCATCTGTGGCCTGCCGTGAACTTTACTTAATACACCTGCAAATTTACGAGAATATATTCATTCGTATTGCGATTTCAATCTGTAAATGGTTGATTCACTTTGGACGCTGCGTCTCGTCTCGATCGAAATATCTCTCTCTCTCTCTCTCTCTCTCTCTCTCTCTCTCTCTCTCACACACACACACACACACACATACACACTCTCTCTCTCTCTCTCTCTCTCTCTCTCTCTCTCGAATGGCGCCATAAAAAACAAATGTCAGTGTGAGAGCGATTGCCAGCAGCGTCACTTGAGGTGGGGACCTGGTGCAGGTGGTATTGACGTAGACTCCCGCCACCGCCGCCAACTTGCGACCCCTCCTGCATGCTGTCCTCACGAGGAAATCGTCGAAACGCTAGTCGTAACAGTCGGTACGGGGGAGGCAGGAGGGGGAAAGCTGAGACATGAGGGGAAAAGCGCACACGTGACCAAAAGCTATAAACACGGAGCACGCGCACGCCCACTGCAGGAGGGACCTCTCCGCTGTAGCAGCTGTACCATAGGACACTACCTAGGCAGCCGCGCCGCGTGGCCAGCTACGTACGTACGCTGTTGCATCATCGGCCGACACGCCGCGGGCCTGAACGAAAATAATAAAACTGTGTCCGTGGAGCACTATAATTATACGGGTTCCCATTTCCATATAATGACCGGCCCACAATGGCCAGGTCGCGCCGCTTGGGGTAGGTTAGTGGCCCTGCTGAAGGAAGGACGCCAGCGATTATCGCAGGTACTAATCTTTTTATATTCCTTCCTGATAGTCCTCCCCCACCTCACCCCTCCCGTCCCCACCACCCCCTCCCCCGAACCCCCACGCGCAATACGTTCGTCGCAGCCGCACCTATCGAAGCCAAAGGCGAAGCGCGGTTAAAAAAGAATGACTAATAAAACTCCTTGAATGGAGGGGACGCAATATAATGTCCATTACGTACTATTATTGCCGCCGTAATTCCTTGCTGGCTTTGTACTCGGCGTAAAACGGCCCGCCGTGGCCATCTCGCGTAGGAAGTCCGTCCCCATAACTCTCACGTATCGCCGAACAACATCTGAAGCGACTAACCCCTTCCCCCTCCTCTTACCCCGCCCACACCTCGCTGGCCATCTGTCCCCCTGCACCAACGTCTCGCCTTCGACCTGTAGTGGCCACTTCGTGCAGAGCATACCCGTAATTAGATCCTGAAGACGCGGTACCCTTTGAATTTGTAATGAGAAACTACGTTAAACGGGATATGCAGTATTTGACTTTGGCTACTGCAGCAACTCCCGTGAATTTTGTATAAACGGATGTCCTAAGTTCGAGCTGATGAACTTTTACATCACCGAATAATACGTTGAGCGTTACCGTGCCTGTATAGTAAGATAAGATATCCAGAAACATCCCCCAGGCTGTGGCTAAGGCATGTCTCCGCAATATCCTTTCGTGCTTGGGTAGCTCAGTTGGTAGAGCACTTGCCCGCGAAAGGCAAGGGTCCCGAATTCGAGTCTCGGTCCGGCACACAGTTTTAATCTGCCAGGAAGTTTCAAGATAAGATATTTTCCGATGACATTTGTGAGGGTATCACCGATCGTCAGATAGATTTTTAACGCCCTGGTGCCGGTGAAATCACCGCAGATTAAGAAATATTTTTTCAGGGTGGTGCTACACAGCTTTTAGTGTTGTAGTGTAATTGTAACGTGTTGAATGAAATTGTCTTTTAAACAGATAGTGCATAACTAGTTTTATCACAGATCTTCTTGCAATCTTTTAATCTATAAGAATGTTAACACAGACTTATCACACCCAACACTTCGTTATGCTAAATAATTGATTACAATTATTTCCTTTTACTGAAGTTATGTTATCGTGCAGATCGTTATAGCACACCAAAGCAATAACTATACGTGAACATGATGTCTTTTTTTTTTTGTCTCAGGGGTTAGGCCTTTAATGTATGTGTAGTTATTAGTAGCAGACTGGTTCGTTAATTTTAATTGCATGACATATATTTAGTCATAGCTTTCTCTGTAATGGCGCCTACGCAAAAAAGAACATGTACTCGACGTTAGTGGCCCAATACGGCGAAATTTACGTCAGAAAATGAAAATAATGATAGATTTGCTGTAATACTTTCAAAAATGTTAAATTGAATAGGTTATCTTAATAATATCTGGGCTGGAACAGCCATGATTACCAAAAATAGTTGAACCGACCGCAATAGCAGACAACAATAGGATAAGATCGTAACTAAGAAAACTTTCAGTTACTGCAGGAAAGGACACAATTCTTCTATAAATAAAAGATGATTTCGATGGTAAAACACAACATTTTTATAGATAAATTAACAATTATTACATGTATTAAAGACCCATTAGTATGGGACGTAGGAAGACTGCATCTTGCAAGCTCAGCGGTACTGCTCGAAAAGGAACAATGTCTTCTCTTTTATCGGACAAATGAAAATGAACAGAGTCTGTATTGTCTTCTTTAATCATTGTCTACACACCAGTTTAGTATTGTAATGTAGCGTGGGGAAGGGTCGGGGGGGGGGGGGGGGGGATTGCAGTGGAAGGGAAAGAGATGAAGACAGTAAATGGGTTCAAAATGATGTAGGTTGCAGTAGTTAATCAGAGATGATGAGGCTTGCATGGCATAGAATAGCATGGATAGCTGCATCAAGCCAGTCTTTGTACTGAAGAGAAGAACAACAACAACAACAACAACAACAACAAGGTTGATCTCGCACAAAAAAAAGATCGGAAATGATTGTTACTAAACGACTAAAGAAACTTTCAGTAGCGGAATTAAAATTCAAGGTAAAAGGATATCAATGATACGATTCGCTGATGACATTGATGTCATGAGTGAAAGTGAAGAAGAATTACCTAATCCGCTAGATAGAATGAAATCTGGTAAGTCAGGATGTGGATTTAGAGTTAATCGAAGAAAGACGAAAGTAATGAGAAGCACCAGAAAAAGAGAACAGCGAGAAACTTAACATCAGGACTGATAGTCACGAAGTAGATGAATTTAAGAAATTCTATTACCTAGGCAGCAAAATAGCCAGTGACGGTCGGAGCAAGGAGGACATCAAAAGCAGACTAGCACAGGAAAAAAGAACATTCCTGGCCGAGAACAGTCTATTAGTATCAAACATAGACCTTAATTTGAGGAAGAAACTTCTGAGAATGTACGTTTGGAGCACAACATTTTATGGCACTGAAACAAGAACTGTGGGAAAACCGGAACAGAAGAGACCCTGGGACATCACAGTAGTTAAATAACTCATTTGGTGCTAGAAACGAATGTTGAAAATTAGGTGGACTGAGAAAGTGAGGAATGAGGAGGTTCTGCGCAGAATCGGAGAGGAAAGGAATATGTGGGAGACCCTGACAAGGACAAGGGTCAGGATGATAGGACATCTGTTAAAACATGAGGGACTGACTTCCATGGTACTAGCGGGAGCTGTAGAGGGCAAAAACTGTAGAGGGAGACGGAGACTGGAATATATCCAGCAAGTAATTGAGGACGTAGGTTTCGAGTGCTTCTCTAGCACAAGAGGGGAATTCGTGGCGGGCCGCATCAAACCAGTCAGAAGACTGATGACTCAAAAAAAAATAAAATAAAAAAAAATAAAATAAAAAAATAAATAAATAAATTGATAAAGACAGCAAGTCCGCCTGCTTAGCTGGGTGGTAAAGTGCTCGCCTCCCATGCAAGCGGGCCTTGGTTCGATTCCCGGCCGGGCTGGGGATTTTCTCCGCTCGGGGACTGGGTGTTGTGTTGTCATGATCATTTCATCCCCATCGCCGGCGCGCAAGTCGTCCAATGTGGCGTCGACTGAAATAAGACTTTAACTTGGCGGCCGAAATTCCCCGAATGGGGCCTCCCGGCCTAGATGCCATACGTTCATTTCATTTCAAAGACAGCAAACACCCAACTGACTCCATTTCTATTTTAAATTGGTAGTCCGGCTTTTAGAGCGAATGTTTGGCTAAAAATAACACCCAGTCCGGTTTTTCTGTTTTTTTGACGTGGCAATCTTACACCTGAATCTACGTCTTTTAATTTTAGGCTCTGAGCACTATGGGACTCAACTGCTGTGGTCATAAGCCCCCTAGAACTTAGAACTACTTAAACTTAACTAACCTAAGGACAGCACACAACACCCAGCCATCACGAGGCAGAGAAAATCCCTGACCCCGCCAGGAATCGAACCCGGGAACCCGGGCGTGGGAAGCGAGAACGCTACCGCACGACCACGAGATGCGGGCTCTACGTCTTTCGATGACTCTCCACCAAGGTGTCAAGCGAACGAAGAAATTCTCAATTGCGTCACGAGTTCCGCTCGATACACTGTAAGATCGAACTTTCCATAACAGTCGTGGGTGTGGTTATTACTGTTGTTCCCGTTTCCATTTTTATTTTCCTGGAGCTCTGTTTGGTGTATTTGGAAGACGAGCATGTCGGCGTCGCCGTGTGAGTCGACACGAAGCAGACGGGCGGGACTCTTGAAGTGCGGCGCTTCACGTCAGCGCCCTGGTGCGGCCGGCGCTGCCGGTGAAGCGACAGGCGGACGCTATCTCGGCCGGGGCTGGTGTGTGTCTGCTACGCAACGGCTTGGCGTGGCGCGGAGCGGTGGGGACGTAGCGCACAGTGGCGGCGCCGGCGCCGAGATAACAGACGCTGCCGCGGCTGTGCTGGCCCTGGAGTGGAGTGGCAGCCGTGACTCACTGCAGGGGCGCCACTCCGGCTCCTCCGCTTCCTTCACAGCAGCCGCGGTAAAGCTTAGTTTACTCGACGACACTAGGCTGCAGGCAACTGCGCTACCGGCCACTGCGCATGCGCAACTCGTCGATGAAACTAAACACTTTCGGCGTGTTCCAACTTTGGCGACACTAGTTGTATGAGTTTTGAGGCTATGTGTGTTCGTAGAGTGTAGACAAACGGAAATATGACGTGGGGAACGGAGAATAATTTTCGCTTTTTGGATATATATGCTTTGCAGAGGTGTTTGTGGAATTTCAGTGATGCTGATTACAAAAATAAGCAACAAATTGCTGCTCCTAAGACCTTCACGTGCGATCAGAACATAGATAGTTTGACAATATCTGACTTGCAGGGCAAAATTTATTGCATTAGGAGCACATATACAGGGTGTTACAAAAAGGTACGGCCAAACTTTCAGGGAACATTCCTCACACACAAATAAAGAAAAGATGTTATGTGGACGTGTGTCCGGAAACGCTTAATTTCCGTGTTAGAGCTCATTTTAGTTTCGTCAGTATGTACTGTACTTCCTCCTTTCACCGCCAGTTGGCCCAATTGAAGGAAGGTAATGTTGACTTCGGTGCTTGTGTTGACATGCGACTCATTGCTCTACAGTACTAGCATCAAGCACATCAGTACGTAGCGTCAACAGGTTAGTGTTCATCGCGAACGTGGTTTTGCAGTCAGTGCAATGTTTACAAATGCGGAGTTGGCAGATGCCCATTTGATGTATGGATTAGCACGGGATAATAGCCGTGGCGCGGTACGTTTTTATCGAGACAGATTTCCAGAACGAAGGTGTCCCGACAGGAAGACGTTCGAAGCAATTGATCGGCGTCTTAGGGATCACGGAACAGTCCAGCCTATGACTCGCGACTGGGGAAGACCTAGAACGACGAGGACACCTGCAATGGACGAGGCAGTTCTTCGTGCAGTTGACGATAACCCTAATGTCAGCGTCAGAGAAGTTGCTGCTGTACAAGGTAACGTTGACCACGTCACTGTATGGAGAGTGCTACGGGAGAACCAGTTGTTTCCGTACCATGTACAGCGTGTGCAGGCACTATCAGCAGCTGATTGGCCTCCACGGGTACACTTCTGCGAATGGTTCATCCAACAATGTGTCAATCCTCATTTCAGTGCAAATGTTCTCTTTACGAATGAGGCTTCATTCCAACGTGATCAAATTGTAAATTTTCACAATCAACATGTGTGGGCTGACGAGAATCCGCACGCAATTGTGCAATCACGTCATCAACACAGATTTTCTGTGAACGTTTGGGCAGGCATTGTTGGTGATGTCTTGATTGGGCCCCATGTTCTTCCACCTACGCTCAGTGGAGCACGTTATCATGACTTCATACGGGATACTCTACCTGTGCTGCTAGAACATGTGCCTTTACAAGTACGACACAACATGTGGTTCATGCACTATGGAGCTCCTGCACATTTCAGTCGAAGTGTTCGTACGCTTCTCAACAACAGATTCGGTGACCGATGGATTGGTAGAGGCGGACCAATTCCATGGCCTCCACGCTCTCCTGACCTCAGCCCTCTTGACTTTCATTTATGGGGGCATTTGAAAGCTCTTGTCTACGCAACCCCGGTACCAAATGTAGAGACTCTTCGTGCTCGTATTGTGGACGGCTGTGACACAATACGCCATTCTCCAGGGCTGCATCAGTGCATCAGGGATTCCATGCGACGGAGGGTGGATGCATGTATCCTCGCTAACGGGGACATTTTGAACATTTCCTGTAACAAAGTGTTTGAAGTCGTGCTGGTACGTTCTGTTGCTGTGTGTTTCCATTCCACGATTAATGTGATTTGAAGAGGAGTAATAAAATGAGCTCTAACATGGAAAGTAAGCGTTTCCGGACACATGTCCACATAACATATTTTCTTTCTTTGTGTGTGAGAAATGTTTCCTGAATGTTTGGCCGTACCTTTTTGTAACATCCTGTATAACTGAATTACCAAAAATACAAGCAAATGTAATTCTAGCTGTGGAAATGCTCTCGTCTACAAGACTAAAATCCCATCGTTCGAGTTGGCCGACTCGTCTTTTTTTTTTTAAGGAATATTGTTGACAGGAGGGAAGGCTACGCAAATCAAGAAACTGCATTCTTAATTCAATATTCACCTATTTAAAACGTCGCAGCAGTGCTCCCCATTCACATACGTCTGAATTTTGAAATATTGCAACTGTACAGATCTATCTTCAAGAGAGTAGTTTGCAAACCATTCTCTTCTTAATGCGGCCTGCTACAAATAATTACTGCTGTTAATGTTAATAATTATCACTGTTAATGTTAATAATCATTGGTGTTAATGAAAAAGCGTCACCACCACAAAACCGCATCTTATAGCATGCCGAGTGTTCTCGATTGTAATGCACGCAATGTGATATCTAATTTCAGTTGTGGCGACAGTGCTTCATGCGTTATGTATCTTTATTCCTTATCGCATAATTAACTCTATTTAGAAGAAACGTGAACAGTTCTAGTGACATTCTAAGATAATTAAAAGAACTTCTTGGATCTTCCATTATAAATTATTTCAGCAAGGATGCTGAGCAACCGAGCTGACGTCTTTTCTTCATCCAGTCACGAAACTTATTATTATTATTATTATTATTATTATTTTCTTATTCAGCGATTCCATGCAACAAGCATTAACTCCATCACAACTGGTAAGGCGTGCAGCTGCCAAAACTCTCATTTCAGACACGACTCAGGAACACACAAAACGACTAAACCGAAGACTATATTGGTTTCGTCGTGTCTACATTCAAATATGAAACCATCTCATTCCATGCAACGAGTGGCGCAACCCAATGTCGTCGTGTAAACTAGGCTTAAGGCTGTCTGTTGAATATCGATAGTTTCTCCGAAGACATCGATGTATTCCGGCAACACTGGATTCAACGACATATCGATATTGTAGTGGTTTCATCGAGTGCTGAAGTTTTTATTTTACATTATATTTTTTTCGCCATTTTCGATAAATATTTCAAATTATTCTTTTGAAACTGTAGTAGGACATAATTTCACTTGTACTGTGTGAAAGAGTCTTATTACTTTTTGAGCTTTCATCACGTCCAGTCACAAAGAAGAAGTCCACTGCACTGGAGGTGGGGGAGGGGGTGATGGAGTGATGGAGTAACAAGACATCCGATGTGAAGAAACAGCACACCAGTTACGTAAAAAACAAATTTTTAACACAACTATTGTGCTATTTCTTCACATCGGTATTCCTCAGAGACAGTGCCAAAAGTGATGAACAAAACTAAATGAGAAGATTGGTCCTTGCAGTGGGCGTAGACGTGTGGGGGTAAATGCTGGCCTGCCGAGGTGGTCGAGCGGTTCTAGGCGCTACAGTCTGGAACCGCGAGACCACTACGGTCGCAGGTTCGAATCCTGCCTCGGGCATGGATGTGTGTGTTGTTCTTAGCATAAGTTAGTTTAAGTAGAGTGTAAGTCTAGGGACCGATGACCTAAGCAGTTTGGTCCCTTAGGAATTCAAACACATTTGAACATTTGAACATTTGGTAAATGCTGAGTATTCGGCGCTCGGTGCTACCAACAGAAACTGCAACGTTTAATTCACCGCACAAGTTTGACACTAGAACAGTTAGTTCGCTGGCGGTTGCAGAAATGAAAAAATAGAGAAATCAAAGTGTTCTTGTCAAATCCGAACGATGCACCTACCGGACACATTTTATTGTGTCACTTACATGCAATTACCACTGTTATCAAAGTAGTTATCCCCAAGTTTGAACGTGCATTGTTTTCCTTTAAGTTCTTGCTATAAGGGGTTACAAACTCGTTGATGTACAGAATATCTAATAATAAACCAGTACTTAAACACATAGTTGTAAACCCGGCGGTATATTTATGGGCAGCCGATATATTTATAGGACGATGCGTCAATATTTTTTCTGTGGATATATCGATACCTTTCTCGAAATACTGAGACCCGATACAATGTTTTTTTCAATACTGATGTATCAGGTTCCCGATATTTTTAGAAATATTAACAGTCCTAGGCCGTGGGCACCCGTTAGGGATGGCAGTTACCGCTGAAACAATCGATTTTCGATTACATCGCTTTTTTTCATGCCAGTTTAACCTATTAACACCGCTCAAATTAATCGTTTTCTGCAATAACCGATTTTCTGTTATTTATTCGTTCTATTTTCTTGTGTTAAACGTAGAAATCGAACAAAGACTGAAAACTTTCGGCTCTTTCAATTTCAGGATACATAGAATCAAAATATTAAATTAAAAAGGCTGGTTTTCTCGAAAAGTCGTAATTGGTTGAACATCGCCAAAGATCACCGTCATTCTGCTATTGATTCCAGTTTTTTGAAACTCTTCTCAAAACTCACGTTGTAATCGGGTGTCATACCACTATTTGAACGTTACGAATAGTCGGTGCTGACGGGTGAAAACTGGGGTTTAAGAACTCTTTCTTTCGCGTAAATTTGTCCGTTTTCAAGGGCTACAGGTAGATAGAGGTATATTATGTAGACACAGGTAGCAGATCAGCTACTTTCTACTTTTCTTGTATCCTGTAAAATGAATTGGTAAGTTCTTAATTTATTACTGTTACCATAATTTCCTTCCTCTTTTACTATTTCATAGAAATGGCAGACAACTCTTACATTTTTTTAAAGCAAATGAAGCGTTGTACTTCTTTGCTAAGTAGATTCGTATAAGTATTTCCAGCCTAGGGTTGTTGCCATTCCGCAATACAACGGACCTCCGGAGACGACAGCGAGATACTGCAGTATAGACCAGCTGTGTGCAAGTCTTCCACACTGCAGATGCACTCGTTGCTTAAGCTACGACACACGGCAACAAGGACATTATTGTCTCAGCAATGCTGTAGCTATTCTTATTCCATGTGTTTTTCGCTCGTTTCTGTCGGCATTGTTATCAAAATAGCATTCATCACTTTTCGCATTTTCTGCAGTAACGCAATATTTCAAACCACTGCTAAATTTACGATAAGAAGTTACTCCTTATTTTTTTTTAGAAAAGCACGATTTAAAAACGAAAAATTTTAGCACTGCTGCTGTGGCTAATTCACATGGGTTACAATGGAAGTGGTATTGGGAATGTAGAACGATGGATAGAGAATAAACCTTTTAAGTTTCTTTGGCATGTTTTAATTTAAAAGATAATTGCTTAATTCTTCATAAAACTTGAAATTTTGTTTAAAATAGAGGCCAGCGAGAAATATCATGCCGATAGGGTTGCGATTAAAAGAATCGAGAAATTAGTTACGAGTGTCGCTCGTTGATTTTAAACATATTTCTTAGAAATCGGCGTACTCTGAGATGTTTTGAGTTATTATGTGCACCAAATAGTACTGATGATACTGCCGCACTAAATGGCTCAAATGGCTCTGAGCACTATGGGACTTAACTACTGAGGTCATCAGCCCCATAGAACTTAGAGCTACTTAAACCTAACTAAGTTCCATGCGGCTTTTCGCGGATGATGCTGTAGTATACAGAGAAGTTGCAGCATTAGAAAATTATAGCGAAATGCAGGAAGATCTGCAGCGGATAGGCACTTCGTGCTTATAGTCTGACCATTGAAGAAATGAAGACTTATTCTTTGATTATACATCAGCAAATCAAGCAATGAGAGGAAACCAAAGAGAAATGTAGAAAATGATTGAAAGCTTAAGGAAAAGAAATAAAACCTTTGCTGTTTGCCACTGATATCGTAATTCTCTCGGAGTAGGCAAAAGCCTGGAGAAGAAATTGAACGAAATGTATACTGTTTCGAAAAGAGATTATAAGATGAATATTGATAAAATTAATAAAAAGACAATGGAATGCAGGCGAATTAAATCAGGTGATGCTGAGAGAATTAAGATTAGAAAATGATGCACTAAAAGTAGCAGTCCAGTTTTGCAGTTTGGGCGGTAAAATAACTGAGGAGGGTCTAAGTAGAGAAGGGATAAAATCTAGACTGTAAATAAATTTGTTGATATGTAATGTAAATTTAAGTGTTAGGCAGTCTTTTCTGAAGATATTTGACTGGAGTGTAGTCCTTTTGCCGGCCGCTGTGGTCAAGCGGTTCTAGGCGCTTCAGTCCAGAACTACGCGGCTGCTACGGTCGCAGGTTCGAATCCTGCCTCGGGCATTGATGTGTGTGATGTCCTTTGATTAGTTATGTTTGCTTAGTTCTAAGTCTAGGGGACTAATGACCTCATATGTTAAGTCCCATAGTGCTTCGAGCCATTTGAACCATTTTGTAGTCCTTTTACGTAGTGAAATGTGGACAACAAGCAGTTCAGACAAGAAGAGAACAGAGGCTTTTGGAATGTGGTGCTGCGGAAGCATGCTGAAGATTAGAGGGAGATATCGAGCAACTAATGAGGAGATGCAGAATAGAGTGGGGGGAAAAGAAATTTATTGCACAACTTGACTAAAAGAAGGGGCCAGTTGATCCTTAGGCATCATAGAATCGTAAATTTGGCGATGGAGGGAAGTGTGGAGGGTAAAAATCTTAGAGGGATACCAAGATTTGAACACAGTAAACAAGTTTAAATGGATGAGATTATGGTACTTATGCAGATGAATAGTCTTGCACAGGATTAACGTGAAGTTATGCATCAAACTAGTCTTTGCACTGACGATCACAACAGCACTGTTTCGACTGGTTTTATGCTATTGTCCATATTTTGCCATATTTCATCTGTACGTGCTACAAACAACCTAACCTAAATTAGGTTAAAATGAAATATTCTCAGAATGTTCCAAAAGTGTGTAATAGAAGTGGAGAAGCCTGACAACATTCCAAAATCATTTGGCTATAGAAGTTACTCAAGCTCCCCTTGATGTTCTTCCGTGTTTGCGATTTAAAATTGGGTTGTTTTGAAAATCAGCCTTATGCAAACACAATTAAATTATTTTCGTATTTACCCAGACATGTTTCGACACCCTTGCGTCATCTTCAATGGGTCAAATAAAAAATTGCAATATAAGAGTTTATAATAATTTAACTCCTGTAGGCCTAAAAACGACAATGTGTGGGAAACAAAGCAAATTGCACATTTTGTAATTCTTAGGCCTACAACAGTTAAATTATTATCATCATCATCAGTGTTCTGCCAAATAGCAGGTTTTCACATGGTATTTCTCCAGGCTGTCCGGTCTTCTGCCATCCTCTTCAGGTCTGCATAATTACCTCTTCCCTTTACGTCGTCTATCATCTATTATCTCCTTCTTCCTCTCAGTGTTCTCCCACAAACCAATCCTTCCAACGGAAATAGAACAATTTCACTCACAGAAGATGACACATAGGTGTCGAAACATGTCTGGGTAAATACAAAAATAAACTAATTGTGTTTGCATAAGGCTGATTTTCAAAACAGCCCAACACTGCAGAAGTATTCACACATCAGAAAAAGAAGCTCTGCAGATACCTTGTTGTGAGTACCACCTCAAACTTCGTTATCAATTCCTGTTATGCTTTTAGAAGTAGCGTCCGATTACTACTGAAAACGTCAATGATATGATTGATATGAATTGCTCGTCACACAGTCTACTGCAGGCTGCTGGTGGCTTGCTATGTGTACATTACAGTAAAATAACCAAACACGTCGTCGCTGTGTTCTGAGCGCGTAACTCAACGATAGACCGGCGCCCAACACGTCGGTTCTCACATATAGGTCACTCCGAGATTGACCTCTGTGCGGTAACGGTCGCGTTTTCCATCACAACTGGCCCGATAACGCCTTCACGCCATCGAACTACAACCCACGATCAAATGTCAAAGATAATGTTTATGCACAGACCATTCTTCAACGTAACGGGACACGTCCCCGTCCTGCGTACGTATCCCCCGCACGGTCGGCGTTTCGCATTAATTTTTGCGTGACAGCCAAATCGAGATAAAGTAAATCACGATCGCGCATTTGTTGCTGGGCGCGGATGTTATCTGCGTGATTGTGGCGGTACCACGGCCGCCGGTCTGTATACTTTAACCGGGCGATACCGGTATTTTGTGCAGCCGAATGTTGTCAGATGGAGCAAAGCTGATCCGCCGCAGTACCTTGCGAAAGCTGCCGCACGTAGTCACGGGTTCCTAACAGCGGAAGTAGCCCGTACATCGTTTCGTGCAGTTACCTTCATGGGAACCACTCATATCTGGCACTCACGCATTTTCATCATTTTACGCTCCATTACTGTCATTGAAAAAGATGAACTGTGTTTATTAGTTTAGTTCGTTTACTAATTTCAGGCTTATAAGACTTCAACAGACTGTGACAATTATTAAAAATAATTAACGAAGTAAATTATTTCTGAATAACATCGACAGTTTGTTGTTTTCATTGGTAAATTTTAAACTATAACGTCTCCTTGCAAAACACGTATTATATGTGGTAAAAAAAGAAAAAAATAATTGAACTGGATGATTGTAATTTTATTTGTGCATGGACAATGATTGTGCGAAGTTTATGTAATAAAGAGAAACCTTTATGTGTCATGTTTTATGCTTGTATAGAATTATGTATCGATTTTTGTAAAATTAATATCTGTGTCGGCGCGTACTGAAACGCCACAGACGAAACTTATTAAATATCAAACAAAGTTGTAAATATATCAAACCGAGTGTAAATAGTAGTGACCGAGCATTAATTTCTCTGTCGTCGTTTGGAGTTACGTGAGTAGGAAGAGCCTGTGACGCTGTATTGTATGCTTGTGTATGATTCTTTTGTTAAGATTGAGAGAAGGACGCCATTAGGCATTGATTTGTAAAGGTGTGTAAGAATTTAATCTGTCTAAATGTTTTGAATAGAGTTACTTAGTGTAAACTTGCCTGGTATTTTATCCCATCCTTTTAAGACATTTTCAGCTATTTAAATATTATTCGTGGTGCATAGCTGCGCTACGAACGAAAGAGCCGCTGCCGCCGCGCATTCAAACTGCATAAATGAAATCAATCATACCGCAAAGAAGCGGACAGATGATAGTGAACTAAAATTATTTCTTTCAGCTTTCGGGATTGCAGGGCAGAGCAGAAGATTTTATGATGTGTTTTACAGGTGGACGCGGGCTGCGGATGATGTTATATTATTAACAGTGCAAAAAGATAATTTACCTTCATGACGTAAAAGAAATCATGCTGTGCGTAGTTCTGGTCTGGTAAACATTATAGTAAAACTATTTTTTCTCTGATAGGAGTCTCATGTTCTCGTGTTAGTCGTGGTACTTATTGGTGTTTAAATGTTAACAAAAATCCACTGCAACATTTTGATTTGAACAAACATTGCGTACTGTTACGTCAGTATGGATAACGAAACAATTTTTTAGTAGCCTTTTCAATAACTGTAAAGTAAGAAAGATATGTTGATCTTTATAGCCGGCCGAAGTGGCCGAGCGGTTCTAGACGCTTCAGTCTGGAACCGCGCGACCGCTACGGTCGCAGGTTCGAATCCTGGCTCGGGCATGGATGTGTGTGATGTCCTTAGGTTAGTCAGGTTTAATTAGTTCTAAGTTCTATGGGACTGATGACCTCAGATGTTAAGTCCCATGGTGCTCAGAGCCATTTGAACCATTTGATCTTTATAGCGGGTTACAGTAACGAGTCGCCCGCATCTCGTGGTCGTGCGGTAGCGTTCTCGCTTCCCACGCCCGGGTTCCCGGGTTCGATTCCCGGCGGGG
Organism: Schistocerca serialis cubense; assembly: GCF_023864345.2. Lineage (NCBI taxonomy): Eukaryota > Metazoa > Arthropoda > Insecta > Orthoptera > Acrididae > Schistocerca > Schistocerca serialis. Next base: position 188,459,856 of record NC_064646.1, on the reverse strand, counting down.
TCAGGGATTTTCTCTGCCTCGTGATGGCTGGGTGTTGTGTGCTGTCCTTAGGTTAGTTAGGTTTAGGTAGTTCTAAGTTCTAGGGGACTTATGACCACAGCAGTTGAGTCCCATAGTGCTCAGAGCCATTTGAATTTTGAACCATTTTACAGTAACGAAACAATGTTCCTTTTATAGAAAGCCAGATCCAGAATAAAAAGAACACAATATATTTTGTTTTGTTGAAAATTAATGATCCGAAGAAAGTCACAGCACAGCATCCCTAAAAAGTATTTCAGGGTTCTTTTCGTAGCAACATTTTTATCTCGTCCATTTATCAATATATTTGTTGTTACGCTAGCAATAACAAAGACAGCGAAACACTCATGCGTTTTTCATTATTTTACGCTCCATTACTTCCTTGTTATCAATAAAAAGGATTAACTGTGTTTGTTAGTTTTTGTTCGTTTACAAATTTCAGTCTTATAAGACATCAATAGACTGTGACAGACAATTATTGAAAATAATTAACAAAGTAAAATATTCCTGGATAACGTCGATAGTTTGTTGTTTTCATTGATAAATTTTAAACTGGCATTCGGTGAATGAATGAAGAATCCATTGACTTTGCTAAGTGCCTTTGCGGTTGTTGAAGACCTGTCTCACAAGTTTACCCGTGAGATGCACTGACGCTACCGTGGACTCACTCACAAAGGGAAGGCGTAAGATGTGGCAAACCGATTCTGCTCGAATTTGGGAAGTCGTTTGGGTACAATCTAAAATGAAAGATTAAGATATTTTGGCTCAAACACCACCGTTCTTGAGACAAACACCCCTAAAGTTCATGATGAGCTGTCGACTCAGAATTGTCGGGATCGATAGATAACAGAAAACTGAGCACTTTTTGTCATTATATATGGTGCCTGCAAACTCATATTTCCCTGGAAACTATTAAGACTGCCACTTATGCACCCATAAAGTAAAGGCTGTTTGACGATTTGGCTGCGGAGCAGGTTATCAGTGTTCGATTCCCAAATGCAATCTGCAGTTTTCATTTGTATTTTTTTCGAAATTGGTACGAATACGAAGATTAATAACGTACCGGTAAATAAATCAATAAGGAATACTGACAAGGTGGGCAAATAAATTTCTCAAACTACTTGGATTAGTATAAACTGAAAATTTAATCCTGGTCGCTTTGCAGTGGCTTTTGCACTCACACTGTTACATGTCGTCAGTTTCCTCCGAACAACTAGATGGATACATTAGTTGCCGGCCGGGGTGGCCGAGCGGCTCTAGGCGCTACAGTCTGGAACCGCGCGACCGCTACGGTCGCAGGTTCGAATCCTGCCTCGGGCATGGATGTGTGTGATGTCCTTAGGTTAGTTAGGTTTAAGTAGTTCTAAGTTCTAGGGGACTGCTGACCTTAGAAGTTAAGTCCCGTAGTGCTCAGAGCCATTTGAACCATTTTGATACATTAGTTAAAACTTCCGGGCTGAGAGGCCGTGGTCGATCAGTCAAACTTCTTCTTCCTGACGTTTCGTTGCCAACTGCCGGCAAAATCTTGCGAGATGGGTCAACGACTGGCTGCCAAACCCTGGAGGTCCCGTTTATATAGAGCGCATAGAGGGCACCACCATACGTCACTTTGGGCTGACTGTAAGTCTATCTCTGACTAACGTCATTATTCTTGATTGAAGGTAATCAATTGTGACATGATTGGTGCAAAGTCGACCGCCATATCTTGTCTAACTTTAAGCCTTCCTCTTTCCTATTCAAATTACTGTGGTGTTTCTGAATCTCTATGGCTTCCCTATACATACGTGCATAATAATGCGATGGCCTGGCTGGAACGCTCGTCTCGCTAAGTTTTATTTCATGATCACCGTCTTCAAAAACATGTTCCGCTAGAGCTGATTTCTCGGTACGTGTCAGTTGACAGATCCTTTTGTGTTCGGTTAATCGGGTATTGACACTTCATTCCGTTGTTCCAATATAAAACCTTCCCAAAGCTACACGGAATTTTATACACCCCAGGAGTTGCTAAGGGGTGTCGTGCGTCTTTCGCCGATCTTAAACACTCACTAACCTTCTTTGTGGGTCTCAAGGAGGTTTTTAAAGACAGTTATCATGAAATAAAATTTGCCGAGACAAGCGTGTTAGCCAGGACATCGCATTATTATGCACGTATGTGTATGGAAGCTATAGAGATTCAGAAACACTACAGCAGTTTTAATGGAAAAGAGGAAGGCTTAAAGTTAGACAAGATATGGCGATCAACTTTGCACCAACGATGTGACAATCGATTACCTTGAATCGAGAATAATGACGTTAGTCAGACACAGGCTTACAGTCGGCCCCAAGTGACGTATGGTGGTGCCCTCTATGCGCTCTATGTAAACGGGACCTCCACGGCCTCGCAGTCAGATGTTGACTCGCCTCGGAAGATGCTACCCGTAGTTGGCAACGAAACGCCAGGAACAAGTAGTTTTACTGATCGACCACGGCCTCTCAGCCTGGAAGTTTTAACTAATGAAGACGCCGACCGTGAAAGCTACACGTTAGAACTATATGGATAGTATTTCTCATATAAACATACGAAACAAATTTATTCACGGCAGCAAGATCATATGAATGCAGTCCTTGCGCAACTGCGTTGTTCCTCCCGAAGATTCAATGGAAACCAGACTTGGCTTATATTCAAAAGTATTTCTTTCTCGAGAATTAATCTTGATGCGTAAGACGCATACGGCAACATTGCTTGAAAAATCTGTGCTGAAAGTTAATCATGAATTATGCCGTGAATCGTTATTGCATCCAGGCAATTGTACAATTCCCTCTAGGTTTCTAGTAAAAGATTGCATTTCTGAAGCTCCGAAATACAGTTTTTTAACCTGGCGACTTAACTAAATATCATGTGGCTGGTACACAGTAGTACAGTTTGGTGGTATTACTTCTACCGTGCAAGTCAGTGACCCTTGTCATCTGTACATGTCCATGTAGTCACAGTGGTGACAACACGTTGAAGAGCACACTCTCCTGATGTAAGCAGCCCACGACAGCTAGTATTATATGGGTTCAACGACACATGGGCCAAGGAATGAAGGTGGTTTACAGTGGACCTGAGAATGGCCTAAGTATTGCGCCGAAACTAGTCGTCAGAAAAAAATTTCTTTTATGATACGGCTGTGGTAGTTTGTTTTCTTTATTTATAAATACCCATCAGGTAGCATAACTTATATTTCTGTATGCCTCGTTCGTCTGATACCTTTTTCCGCAGTGGACTACCAACTAAAGACTTCAAGGCGGATGACTGTAAGGGAGCCGCGTGACAAGAAGTCTAAAAAATAGAGCAATGTTGCGTGTTCAATGAGCTAAGTGTCTACGAGACAAAGAAAATGTCCGTTGCGCACGGGAACCTTTTATCACGACGTCACGATATTGAGCCAGCTGCCGTAGCCGTCAGCCTTAGCGCGCTCCTCAAGGAATACCCGACGCCGTCAGACAAAAAGCATACGCACACAAAGAGAGGCCAGTAAGATAGCGCAGCGGTGCGGAAGACCGGTGCCGCGAGGGACATGAATATGGGAGGTCAAGAACGGCAGATAAGTGGGCTGGAATATTCATTCGGCCCAGCCCCCGAGCCCGGCGCACCGGCGCACAATCGAAACTCCTCTCTTCTCCTCTCTCTCTCTCTCTCTCTCTCTCTCTCTCTCTCTCTGTCGGCGGCTCGAGGTGCTCCAATAAGCCAGTCGATAACATCTGAATTTTAATAAAGGCTCCACGCCGCCGCGTACAGCCCGGGCCGGCCTTCTGCCTCGCCGGTACGCGCTATGCAAATGCGCGCCGCACACAAACCTCCCGAGATCCATCCTGCACGTGGCCGTCTCCCAGCGACCCGGAAGAGCAGTTGTCTTCCGCCTGTTCCTCCCAGGAGCAGATTGTTGTGCCAGCGACGCAGGTACGAATCTTGGGAAGCCTCTCCGTGTGCTTTATCGGAGACGCGCCAACTGCTTCCTCCCCACCCCCCTCTCTCTAGAGAGGCGTGCGTTAGTACAAAGAAGGGCTGCGCCTTTTCCCAATTAGCTTCGATGATGATAGAACGCTGGCTCCGATGTTCCAGTCATAAAACGAAAATATCTTATTTTATACATTACAAAATCTATTATCCTAAAACGCATAGAACAAAAAGTCGAAGCTAGACTCTCCGAAGACTAGTTTGAATTCCGGAAAGATAGAGGAACCAGAGAAGCAATATTTGCTCTAAAACTAATAATAGAGAAACGACTAGATAAGAACCTGACAACATACATAGCTTTCGTAGATGTAGAGAAAGCCTTTTATAATGTTAAATGGGATAAGATGTTTGAGGTACTCAAAAAAGTAGGAATAGACTATAAAGATAGAAAAATGATATGGAACCTGTACTAAAACGAGCCAGCAGTTATCCGTGGACGGACAAAACGAGAAGAGATACAGATACGGAAAGGTGTCCGACAAGGTTGCGCACTGTGCCCGGTTATCTTTAGCCTATACATTGAAGAGGCGCTGAAAAAAGTAAGGCATAATGCACAGACAGGTGTAGTAATTCATAGCCAACGAATAGATATGATAAGATATGCCGATGATATAGCTCCCCTGGCTGAAAGTGAAGAATATCTTGTAGTCCTACTGAATAGAATGGATAAAGTTATGGGGGAAGAATATAATATGAGAATTAATAAAGCAAAAACAAAAGTAATGGCATGCGACAAGAAAGATCAAGTGAAAGTCCAAGTTCATGTAGGCAATGAACTGCTTGAACAAGTTGATAAATTTACTTATCTGGGCAGTAATATTACCAGGGATGGAAGGAGCAAGGCAGAAGTGAGAAGTAGAATTGCTCAAGCAAAGGCTGCTTTTAACAAGAAGAAAAACATCTTAACATCTAAGAGCATCAGCCTTGAAATCAGGAAAAGATTTGTGAAATCATATGTGTGGAGTGTGGCATGCTATGGGTGTGAAACATGGACTCTCGGGACAGAGGAAGACCAGAAGCTAAATTCTTTTGAAATGTGGTGCTATAGACGCATGCTCAAAATAAATTGTATTGACAAGGTCACAAACGAATTGGTTCTGGAAAGAGCATGTGAGAAGAGAAGCTTCTGGAGTTTCATTGTTAAAAGAAGAGTGCAATTTACGGGTCACCTATTAAGATATAAAGGACTCCTGAACACAATCACAGAGGGATATGTCGAGGGAAAAAGACCAACAGGGAGACCACGACTGAGGTACATGGATCAAATCGTGAAAGATGTGGGATGTAAAACCTATAAAGAAATGAAGAGAAAATTGAAAGACGCACAGAATGGATACAAGCTGCCTTTGTAACAGTTGCAAACCAATCCTTGGATTGACCACTACAGAGGAAGAAGAAGAAAATCTGTAAGTTCACACCTCACGTTACACCTGAAGACGAATATCCATTCCTACTCCGGTACTGGCTTAGAATTAAAAAAATTATAGTAAGCTTGATAAATATCATGTAACCAGTTTCGTTTAACTATGGAGTGCCCTCTGAAATAAAAAGTATCCCACTAATCTGGTGCGTACTGACGTTTATGCCTTCTACAAGCACCGCCTGTGTCCAATCCTGAAGCGTCTCGCAAACAGATGATTCAAATAGCTCTAAGCACTATGGGACTTTGAGGTCATCAGTCCTGTAGACTTAGAACTACTTAAACCCAACCAACCTAAGGACATCACACTAATCCATGCCCGAGGAAGGATTCGAGCCTGCGACCGTAGCAGCCGCGTGGTTCCGCACTGAACCGCCTAGAACGGCTCGGCCACAGCTGCCGGCGAGCTCGCAAACAGCTGTGTCATAAACAGATAGATCAAACGATGCGATGTTTAGCACGCGATGATGGAACCAGTCGTGCTAATAAAATATAATCTACTGAAGCGGATTTCTCAATCCTATGAACCAGATATTCTGAACGTAAGGGTTACGTCGAAATATAGGGTACGAAACTAGCCGCTTTGCTGGAAAGGCAATCAGCATTGTGTTTTAGTTAGGAGTGCCGCTTTCATGTGCAATGTTGCTTTCAGCACTTGCTTTCAGACAGCAGGACTGAGAGATCAACATACATGGGATATGTCTCCATCTAGCGGAATTTGCTAATTTGTAAATGAAAGCTTCTCTTAGCGTGATTGCATGCCACAGAAAACTTGCGTGTTATACACGTAAGTCGAGTAGTGGCTAGCTGTTATTTATCACTTATAATTAACACCAATTTCCGACACTCCAACTTTTTAACTCAATTTAGCGGTGCAGCACCACTACGTCCCGGAAAGAGCTGCGTGGCAGTCGCGATTCATTCGCAGTGTCCCTCACGAAACGCCTCCCACCCTCGCCAGTCAACCGCCGTCGCACTGGGGTGCATTTGAGAGTAACTGCCGGTCTGAATCGAACCTCAATTCAGGGTCCGCTTCCGTCCTTTTGAAAGTCTATCGATTGCTTTAATTACCTGCAGACAAGGGCCTTTGATGACGTCCACTACCAGGGGTAGGTCATCTGTCCTCACCCCTTCTGGTCACTCCCCCCCCCCTCCCCCTTTTCCTTTCCCCGTCCCTTTCTCCTTCCTCAGTCGAACTCTTCTTATTTGGACGCCCGGACTCCAGACCTTACCCCCACCCGGAAGCCTTCGCCTACTTTGTCCATCAGGCGCCGCTCATTCGTGAAGGATGGGGGTAGTGGCCTTCCCAGACCTTCGTCTCTCTCTCTCTCTCCTCTACTTCCCCTCCCACCCTCCTTCTTCAACCCCCACCTTCTCCTCAGCCCAGTCACAATTAATGTCTTCATTCGTTACAGCTGACGTGGCACCGCTGCCCCGAAAGAGAGTTCGGACCCTTCGAGTTAGGTAGCGGGGTTAATTAATTTCCAGCTCCGTCAATAACACACGTTTTAGAAGCTTATCTTCCGCCTCTTGAGAGAGGAAAATCTCCCGTCGTAAGCCTTTTTGTTCCAGTATATCTGAGAAGTTTAGTGGTGTTTCCCGCGCTCGTTTCTTGGTCTATTTACTTTAATTAACTGCATCAATGGACATAAGTGCTCTTCTCGTATTGGTTTGTCAGGCGAAACAAAAGGAATTTTTTTTGCAGATAAAATGAAGGTGGATTATTGTACGAAGTTTTCTTCAGTCCTGCGATATGTCGTCTGTAAGGCGTTCGGAGACATTTTCGGTTGAAATCTTTCTTTCGTAGCGTTCATTCCGTCATACGCGATCCACTGTTTTTCATGATTTGGTAATTTTAATTTAACCTTCCTGACGCCCCAATTGTTAGTTAACCAGGTAGGGACATCGTGTATATCTTGTGTCTGTTAATCGAATCAATTTAATTTACCGTATTTTACCTATTTCTGTAAAATATTTTCTGAGGTAGCGGTTTCTGATAAACGGCTTAATATCCGCCACACTCACACTGACCGACGTGCGGTTTTCATCCGTGTGTGATTCAGTTCCCTGTTTCGAAAGGTAGCGCGATGCTCGTTAAGCTATACGAACAAGTAAATACAACAGTTGTCTCTCCTTTAATAAATTCTAGCTTCTATGAGCAAAATGAAATACAGTTTCTCAGATAAAAATATGATAGTGTCACAGTATGAGTATTTTTCTCTAGCCTGATATCTATCCATGCAAGGTGTTCGGGCACATTTCCGAAAGAGGAAATTGAGGGCGAAGATTCGGACGGAAAACCCTCTTTTAATAACGTTCTAACATCTCTAATTATCATAGCGCAAGTATATCCTGCATTTATAGATTCTTGATATGTGTTGCATAACAATTGTCCAGGGAAGACCTAGAAACGAAGAAAGTTTCTGCGTCAGTTAAACGTTTTCTGGGTGTGCTGCCGCGACACGTTATGAGACACAGGAAGGCCACTGCAGTTATCAGTGAGATGTCGGTTTTGTTCACTGACAAATACGTTCAGTTATGTTTATAAAAAGTCCCTAACATATACATGCGTGGGTACCTTCTTGGAGCTACATTACGCTGGATGAGTGATTATCACAGACTTCTGCACAATATGTCATAGTATCTGCTATACATCCAAAAAATGAAGTATTCTCTTTGGCACTACTAATCAAAAGTACTGTACATTTAGAAAAATAATACAGGGTGATTCAAAAAGAATACCACAACTTTAGGAATTTAAAACTCTGCAACGACAAAAGGCAGAGCTAAGCACTATCTGTCGGCGAATTATGGGAGCTATAAAGTTTCATTTAGTTGTACATTTGTTCGCTTGAGGCGCTGTTGACTAGGCGTCAGCGTCAGTTGATGCTAAGATGGCGACCGCTCAACAGAAAGCTTTTTGTGTTATTGAGTACGGCAGAAGTGAATCGACGACAGTTGTTCAGCGTGCATTTCGAACGAAGTATGGTATTAAACCTCCTGATAGGTGGTGTATTAAACGTTGGTATAAACAGTTTACAGAGAATGGGTGTGTGTGCGAAGGGGAAAGTTCTGGACGGCCGAGAACGAGTGATGAAAATGTAGCACGCATCCAGCAAGCATTTGTTCGCAGCCCAGGAAAATCGACTCGCAGAGCTAGCAGAGAGCTGCAAATTCCACAATCAACTGTATGGAGACTTTCGGCCACCTCTCCCAGCCACCATTGATGATTTGAAACGAGAAATAACAGCAACTATCCAAACTGTTACGCCTGATATGCTACAGAGAGTGTGGAACGAGTTGGAGTATCGGGTTGATATTTCTCGTGTGTCTGGAGGGGGCCATATTGAACATCTCTGAACTTGTTTTTGAGTAAAAAAAAACCTTTTTAAATACTCTTTGTAATGATGTATAACAGAAGGTTATATTATGTTTCTTTCATTAAATACGCATTTTTAAAGTTGTGGTATTCTTTTTGAATCACCCTGTACTAACATTGATATTTTGGTTTCTGGAATTCCAGCCTAACGTTGATGGATCAGCAAGTAGCACTGACTTCGCTGTTTTTGTTTTCTGTCTTAGTTGCGTTCACATTCCACTTTTTTGGTGGCTATCAGATGTGGAAGTATGAAACCGGAATTTCCCCATCGATGGTGCTAGCCGTCAGTGTAGGGCCCGTGAGATCGCGTCTGCAGCGCCATCTGCTTCCTATAACGGCTGATGACGAATGTCAGCACACAGTAATCCAAGTTCCATGCACAGGTATCTGTTTCTAACCAGTAAACATGCCGAGTTCTGTGCCTACGAACTACGATTTTCGGACAGCATTGGTTTTCTGTTATCATTTGAAGAAAACTGCTGCAGAATCGCATCGAATGCTTGTCGGAGCTTTCGGCAAACATTCGCTTGGAAAAACACAGTGTTTCAAGTGGTTCAAAAAATTCAAAAGTGGTAATTTTGATGTGAGAAACGACGAGAGCGGAAAACCACCGAAAAAGTTCGAAGACAAGCAATTGCAGGCCTTATTGTGTGAAGATGATACTCAAACTCAACAGGAGCTCGTGGAACAATTGAATGTGACACAATTCGTTTCTCTTCGGTTGAAAGTTATAGGAAAGGTGCAGAAAGTGCTAAAATGGGTTTCGCATGAACTGAATGAAACACAGCAAGCAAATCAAATGACCACTTGCGAAATGCTGCTCGCCAGATGCAAAAGAAAGTCGTTTTTCCACCGCATAGTGACAACTGATGAAAAATGGGTATATTTTGAGAATCCTAAGCGTCGCAGATCATGGGTGAATCCAGGCGACCATCGACGTCCACTACAAGACCAAATAGCTTTGCAAAGAAGACAATGCTCTGTGTTAGGTGGGATCAGAATAGTGTTCATCTATTACGATCATGGGTGAATCCAGGCGACCATCGACGTCCACTACAAGACCAAATAGCTTTGCAAAGAAGACAATGCTCTGTGTTAGGTGGGATCAGAATAGTGTTCATCTATTACGAGGGTCACTCCAAAAGAAATCCACACTATTTTTGTAAAAATATGTTTTCATTCTGCATGTGTGAAAATTTTACAGTGTGTAGATACATCCTTCCCGGTTGTTTTCAAACTTAGTTCAAACTGTTCAAAATGGTTCAAATGGCTCTGAGCACTATGGGACTCAACTGCTGAGGTCATTAGTCCCCTAGAACTTAGAACTAGTTAAACCTAACTAACCTAAGGACATCACAAACATCCATGCCCGAGGCAGGATTCGAACCTGCGACCGTAGCGGTCTTGCGGTTCCAGACTGCAGCGCCTTTAACCGCACGGCCACTTCGGTCGGCTCAAACTGTTCCAGTGAGTGGCGCCGTCACAGCATGTCTTCAAGATGGCTGCTACACTTGACGTTCGTCAGAAGCAACGTGCTGTCATAGAATTCCTGTGCTGTGAAAAAGAGACAGTGGGAAACATCCACAAGAGATTGGAAAACTTGTATGGAGATGTTGCTGTCGATCGCAGTACTGTTAGTCGCTGGGCAAGCAGGTTACGTGATGAAGGCGGGCACGGCAATACTGAGGATTGTCCTCGCAGCGGCAGGCCTCGTACTGCACACACTCCAGACAATGTGCAGAGAGTTAATGAATTGGTGACTCCTGACAGATGCATCACAATGAACGAATTGTCACGCTACGTTGGAATAGGGGAAGGAAGTGTTTGCAGATTACTGAAAGTGTTGGCGTTAAAAATGGCTTGTGCCAGGTGGGTTTCCAGGATGTTGACGGTGGCTCACAAAGAAATAAGAAAAACGGTATGCAGCGAACTTTTGGAACAGTACGAGAATGGTGGAGATGAATTTTTTGGAAGAATTGTGACAGGTGATGAAACATGGCTCCACCATTTTTCGCCAGAGACGAAAAGGCAATCAATGGAGTGGCATCATGCAAATTCACCCAAGAAAAAAAATTCAAAACCACACCTTCTGCTGGAAAAGTTATGGTTACGGTGTTTTTAGATTCCGAACATCATGCCAAGTGGAACCACCATAAATTCTGATGCATATGCGACAACACTAAAGAAACTTCAAGCTCGACTGAGTCGTGTGCGACCACATCGGCAAAAGCAGGATGTGTTACTGTTGATGGACAATGCACGGCCACATTTCAGTCAAAAAACCATGTAAGCGATCACAAAACTCGGATGGCCAACACTGAAACACCCGCCTTACAGTCCCGACCTGGCTCCATGTGACTATCATCTCTTTGGAAAACTGAAAGACTCTCTTCGTGGAAGAAGTTTTGAAGATGATGACTCCCTTGTGCACGCTGCCAAATAGTGGCTACAACAGGTTGGTCCAGAATTTTACTGTGCGGGTATACAGGCGCTGGTTCCAAGATGGCGTAAGGCAGCTGAGAGGGATGGAAATTATGTGGGGAAATGAAAATATTGTTCCTAAATTATGTATCTACACACTGTAAAACTTTCAAACATGTAGAATAAAAGATGGATTTTGAAAAAAAAATAGTGTGCATTTCTTTTGGAGTGACCCTCGTATGAGCTGCTACAACCTCGTGAAACCGTTAACACTGATCGCTACCAACAGCAAATGATCGATTTAAATCGAGGATTACGTGAAAACCGACCGGAATATGGAAAAAGAAAACACAAAGTCATATTGGTCCATGATAACGCCCCGTCACACACAGCAAAACAGCTCCGGGATACGATCGAGGCGTTCAGTTGAGAAATACTGGGGCACGCGGCTTATTCTCCAGACCTGACTCCGTCTGATTATTAAGTGTTTGCGTGATTGGGACATGTTGTCGCTGAACAACGCTTCAACTCGTATGAAAATGTACGAAAATGACTCGCTGACTGGTTCGCTTCAAGTGAAGAACTGTATTTTTTTGGCATGGCGTACATAGTCTGCCAGAGAGATGGACACATGTACAAATAGCAATGGAGATTATTTTGTATAAAATATTGCTTATTAGTTTCAAACAACAGACGTGTAATTATTGCTACCGAATTCCGGTTTCATACTTTTACATCTGGTATACTAGTGGTAGTGTCAGCGAAAGAAGATCCCGGACAGCTACCAGTGCTGTTACCAGCTTTCAGATGCGACGCGTAAAAGGCTGCTGGCGAAAACTGTAGACTTCCATAGAGCTGCGACAAAACTGAGCCTTTGGCATGGATATGTATGCAAAATCGCGTCATGAGATTGGTTGTGGCAGGCCCGTGAAGCAGCCGCGCCAGGCCCACTGCAGCTGCCAGGGATCTTCTTTCGCCGACTCTGCCATAGTTTCAAACCAGTACCTGGGTCTTAACCATGTAAACAGTAGTAAGGTACTTCATTAGAACTGCTACGAACAGTTCACACTTAGATGTTTCCATATTTTGCTTTATGAGCTGCTCTGCTCTCAGCCTCCCCCCCTCTGTCTGTTTGTCTGTCTCTCTCTCTCTCTCTCTCTCTCTCTCTCTCTCTCTCTCTCTCTCTCTCTCTCTCTCTCTCTCTCCCTCTCTCTCTCCCTCCCCCTCCCCCCTCTTTCTCTCTCTCTCTCTCTCTCTCTCTTTCTATCTTTCTTTCTCATGGCCGACACCACTAACAAGGCCCTACTCTCTGCAGCACTCGTTAGTAGCTACATAAACAACGCTATGTACTCATCAGTCACTGCAGGGAACAGCTGCAATTAAGACATACAATAATATGTAGTGATATACACAAACCTTTCTCATGACCCAGTCTATCTGTTAGTGAAAACCGTATCAAACTCCTACAGTAGCTCATGAGATTAGCCTTAACACAAATCCTTTGTGCTGGTACCCCTAAGTATCTACGGCTGGGCGTTTTGTCTGGCACAGTAGTAATATTGTTTACAGGATACTGTAGAAAGTTATGATCAAAAGAGAAGAACATTACGTAATTGAATACCATGACTCACGCCAGTAAAGTTCTCAATCTAACTGGCGTTTGGAGAGACACCTCATGGCAGTAATAGGAGCTGCGAGATACCGCAGTGCCCGGTCTTCCCGACTGCTGAGCCATTTCGGCATGAGTTACGACCGCTTGCCGGCCGCACTATTCCAGTGCCGGCCTTGCATGAGCTACATTTTCTGTGCCACCTTTTCCTGTATTTCCCTTCACATCCCTCAAACATTAACTCTATTCCAAAAATCCTTATCACTTCCATGTCTGATATGTGCTGCATCGCATTAGCTTACGCAGTCTATCGCTGCAATTGGGTGCATCTACGCCTGTGTTTTGTGCCCACAAACCTTCCATTGTAGGCCACTACACTCATCTGGCCTTACACAAAGTTAGCTAACCTCATGGCTATGCTCTGTCCCAGTGTATAGATGATTCGAAAATGTTCTACCTTTCACCGCTACATTGCAATGACATCGATTTCACAGTGGCTGGGGCCTTTACTTCATGTAGCTCAACCAGTCTGTACGAAATGTTTATAAATTACATACAGGGTGTTAAAAAACTGTCAAATATTTCAGGGGATGATAGTATGCATCGAAACAAGGCAAAACTGTCGTGTGAGGGGGCCTACAAAGCATACGTTGCGACATGACGTATGAACACGTGTTCGTAGAAGGCGCTCTTGTGATGTTACCCGTGGCAATGCATTACTTGGCGTACTACAGACGACTACCCGATAATTGACGTTAATTAAAACGCCTGGCATGGGACACTGAGTGGCAGCAATGCATCATGTGGTTGCGGATATGAACACAATTGTTGGAGTGACTCTCCGTGTAGTACCAGTGTCAACAGCATGCTGGGATACTGCCGTGCAATAGCGATGGCTCAGTGGTCTGCAGTGAGTTGTTCCGTTTACGTTGTGTGACTGTTCTGTAGTCTTGTTTCATTTGTTTATGCTCGCGTACGTTTCTCTTAACTCCGGGTGCGTACGGTAATGTTTGGCCTACTTACAGGTCACGTTTAAGGGACATGTTATTGTGATGTTTGTGGTGCGGTACTGCATGTCTCTTGCGGATACCCTGACACAATCTAGCAATGGAGGCCTCTTATTCCACAACGGAAATGGCAGGTATGGTTTATTGCTGCGGTTTAGCAGATGGAGTTAATCCGAGAGCCCGTAATATGTACACTGAACGATTTCCAGCACGCGGGGAACCATCTGTTAAGCTGTTGAGCCGACTAAGCCATCGTATTGGGGCAACTGATTCCGTAGCCCCCAACAAAGTAGACAGTGGAAAGCCTCGTTCACTTCTCACGCCTCAAATGGAGGAGCGTGTTTTAGATGCAGTGGACGACAATCCTGGAACCAGGGTGCGACGAATAACAGCAGCTGAAGGTGTTAGTCATCCTATGGTCTAGGCGGTACTTCATGAGCAGCTTTTGTATCCGTACCATATTCAGCGCGTTCAGGCCCTCAGGCTCAAAAAATGGCTCTGAGCACTATGGGACTTAACATCTGAGGTCATCAGTCCCCTAGAACTTAGAACTACTTAAACCTAACTAACCTAAGGACATCACACACATCCATGCCCGAGGCAGGATTCGAACCTGCGACAGTAGCGGTCGCGCGGTTCCAGACTGAAGCGCCTAGAACCGCTCGGCCACTTCGGCCGACCCAGGCCATTAGGGCACAAGACCATCCTGCCAGAGTGCAGTTCTGCCAATGGTTCTTGCGGCAGTGTGGTGCGGATCCACGATTTGCCTCCAAGATTTTATTTATTGATGAGGTAGGATCTACACGAGATGGCACTGTAAATTTCCATAATCAGTATGTGTGGTCTGATGAAAATTCGCATGTGGTTCAAGAAACAAGGCATTAGGATCGATTGTCAATCAGTCTATGGGCCAGCCTTTTTCGCCATAGATTACTAGGACCATATGTGCTACCACAGAGATTAGCTGGGGCTCATTATCACCACTTTCTGAAGAAGGTACTGCCATTCTTGCTGGATTATGTGCTACGTCGGGACAGACTACAGATGTGGTTCATGTATGATGGAGCACCAGCACATTTTATCTGCATTGTGCATTGGCACCTGAGGAGGACTTTTGAAAACCAGTGGATTGGCTGGGAAGGTATGATATCTTGGCCTGCTCGTTCCCCGGACCTAAATCCACTACACTTCTGGTCATGGGGATACATGAATCAATTGGGCTGTGCCTCTCCAATATACGATGAGCAGACACTACACAATCGTAGCTTCTGTGCACCTCAGCACATTCAGAACCAACTAAGGCGATTTCAAAGAGTGCGCGAGTTCTTACACCGCAAAGGCGTGCATTGATAAGAAAGGACATCATGTTGAGCACCTCCTCTGAACAAGTGGTCACATGTCAGAATGTCGAAATCTATACTTTGTAGTAGTTTTGAACCCCGTATACAGACCTTCCTCGTGAGTCTGCTCTTCAAAACTCAAGAACGAAATAGATAAAGTAACAGAACATATTAACAACTCGGTGGAAATGGATGAAAGTGCGACAGCATGTTGGCACAGATCTTCCAGTCGTGCATAGAAAGCTGAACGTTGCATGGTGTTAGGTGAGCGTGACTGCAGCGCCAAATGAGGCTGGTCCCGTAACACGAAGCAGGGGAGCTGAAGAAACGAGTGTCTGCCAATGAGCAAGCAGTTACAGTGAACTGTGGAAATGTTCTTCATTACAGCATGGCCAAGATACAACATTTGGAGGACTTCACCCAGGGAAGAATAAACGAGAAACTGAAAGAAGCATGACGCAGGTGGCCCAGGATTTTGGTATTTTTCGCAGCACTGTTTCACGAACTTTAGCACCAATCCGAACCACATGCACTGCTGTCCAAAAAGGAGGTGATCGACCAGGGTCAACTACAACAGCAGGACGCTACATTGTACAACCGGCAACAAGAGACCCACGTGAAACAGCGGGTGCAGTTGCAACCAAATTCAGCAGGACGGCGAGGCATGCAATCTCACGCACAACATTGGCAGTTCGACTGTAGTGGGATGGTCCGTTTGCCTGACGACCAGTGCGTTGTGTTCCGTTGACATCCGCACATCAGCTTCACCATTTTCATGGCACCAGTAGTATAGGCTGGACCAGCGAAGATTGGGATCGCATGTTGTTCTCGGATGAGAGCAGACTCAGTATGAGGTGCGATTCTGGATACCTTCATATGATGAAAGATGGAAACACACAAATCAACTAGGGAGACTGTGGAACATGTTCGTTTTGGTGGTGCCCGTGTCGCGGGATGGGGATGCATAATGTTGGATGGGTGCACTGACCTTCAAATCTTTTAACACAGTACTCTTACTGGTCAACGTTATTGGGACACTGCACTCTTCCTCATGTGCGTCTTTTCAGGGGTGCATTCGGCACCGCCTTCACTGTTATGGATGACAATGTGCGACCGAACCGAACAGCGCAAGTGTAGGAGCTCTTGGAAGGAGAGAATATTCCGCGAATGGACTGGTTTGCCCGTTCCACCTACTTAATTCCCACCTAGCATATGTGGAATGCGTTGGGGACAACACGTCCACATGCAGCGACTATTAAGCAACTGTCCACCGCGCTGGTAGAGGAATGAGGCGTCCTACCATAAGTACCATAAGAACTCCGTACCGGCCTAGTGGCCACCATGGGAACACGCTGCGGAGCCTGCGTTGCCGTTTGTGGTGATCATACACACTATTAAAACCAAGTCCCGCCTTTTGTTATGTTCAACGGACCATCACGAATCACGGTGACCTCAGTGTAACTATGGTCTTTCAATAAAAGTGTCGTTTCTGTTCGTCTCATTGCGTATTTCTTACAGTTTCCTTCTGTACTACATTGCAGCATTTCTTTCTGTGTGTGATACAAGTTTCCTGAGCTATGTTACTTGGTTGTGACGTATCATGTGAAAGTTGCTTTAATCTCACGTTTTGGACACCAGAGTGTTTGTGAAAACGGTATCAAGATTCCTGCAGTAGTTCCTGTGGTTAGCCTGAACAGACAGAATTGGGGTGGACAGCTTTAACATACAGGGTGGTCCATTGATCGTGACCGGTCCAAATATCTCACGAAATAAGCGCCAAACGAAAAAAACTACAAAGAACGAAACTTTTCTAGCTTGAAGGAGGAAACCAGATGGCGCTATGGTTGGCCCGCTAGATGGCGCTGCCGTAGGTCAGACGGATATAAACCGCGTTTTCTTAAATAGGAACCCCCATTTTTTATTACATATTCGTGTAGTACGTAAAGAAATTTGAATGTTTTAGTAGGACCACTTTTTTCGCTTTGTGATAGATGGCGCTATAATAGTCACAAACATATGGCTCACAATTTTAGACGAACAGTTGATAACAGGTAGGTTTTTTAAATTAAAATACAGAACGTAGGTACGTTTGAACATTTTATTTCGGTTGCTCCAATGTGATACATGTACCTTTGTGAACTTATCATTTCTGAGAACGCATGCTGTTAACAGCGTGATTACCTGTAAATACCACATTAATGCAATAAATGCTCTAAATGATGTCCGTCAACCTCAATGCATTTGGCAATACGTGTAACGACATTCCTCTCAACAGCGAGTAGTTCGCCTTCCGTAATGTTCGCACATGCATTGACAATGCGCTGACGCATGTTGTCAGGCGTTGTCGGTGGATCACGATAGCAAATATCCTTCAACTTTCCCCACAGAAAGACGTCAGATCCGGTGAACGTGCGGCCCATGGTATGGTGCTTCGACGACCAACCCACTTGTCATGAAATATGCTATTCAATACCGCTTCAACCGCACGCGAGCTATGTGCCGGACATCCATCATGTTGGAAATACATCGCCATTCTGTCATGCAGTGAAACATCTTGTAGTAACATTGGTAGAACATGACGTAGGAAATCAGCATACATTGCACCATTTAGATTGCCATCGATAAAATGGGGGCCAATTATCCTTCCTCCCATAATGCCGCATCATACATTAACCCGCCAAGGTCGCTGATGTTATGCCGGTTTACGTTACCGCTGTTGGTGAATAATGCTTCGCCGCTAAATAGAACGCGTGCAAAAAATCTGACATCGTACTGTAATTTCTCTTGTGCCCATTGGCAGAACTGTACACGACGTTCAAAGTCGTCGCCATGCAATTCCTAGCGCATATAAATATGGTACGGGTGCAATCGATGTTGATGTAGCATTCTCAACACCGACGTTTCTGAGATCCCCGATTCTCGCGCAATTTGTCTGCTACTGATGTGTGTATCAGCCGCGACAGTAGCTAAAACACCTACTTGGGCATCTTCATTTGTTGCAGGTCGTGGTTGACGGTTCACATGTGGCTGAACACTTCCCGTTTCCTTAAATAACGTAACTATCCGGCGAACGGTCCGGACACTTGGATGATGTCGTCCAGGATAACGAGCAGCATACATAGCGCACGCCCGTTGGGCATTTTGATTACAGTAGCCATACATCAACACGATATCGACCTTTTCCACAATTGCTAAACGGTCCATTTTAACACGGGTAATGTGTCCGTCCACACTGGCGGAGTGTTACGTGATACCCCGTACTTGTACGTTTGTGACTATTATAGCGCCCTCTATAACAAAGCGAAAAAAGTGGTCCAACTAAAACATATTTCTTTACGTACTACAGGAATATGTAAAGCTTCCAAACAGAGGCAGCACGTCGTTTTCCGACGAGAGTAAATCAGCACCGTATGGGTGCCGGAGTAAACACTGGCTGAGTGTTTTGGTGTAGGCGGTCCGTGTACTCACAAGAGGGGTTCTGTCGCGTGATGAAGGGAGAAGGCAGCAGCGGAGCCAGTATTAAAAGGAAGGAAGGCGGGCATTGTGCGCGGGCCTGGCGCTAATGAATATCCGACGGCGCCGGCTGCGACTGCGACGCGACGCGACGCTGGGACGCTGCAGGACCCCCACCAGACGCCAGGGGTGGTCCCTCCTGTAATCAGAACGGAGCTGCCTTGCTGAAGCACGGTCACAGAGCTACTGCCGGTCAAGGGTCGTGCTCAGATCGATCATCAAGTCACAGCTGGCACTGATACCTAGCACCTTAGGAAATGCGGGACGTTCATGAGGATTTTAAGCCTTTTTCATTATTTCCGATCGTTCTGAGCCCCAATTTTATGTGACTCCTAGGACTGTACTGTTTTGCTTACACTACAAGGTCCAGTCACATTAATGTGATCGCCCCTATGTTCGACTTCAGTATGTAATAACCCCTCACAGGCGGCAGCACTAGCAGTGGAGGGTATATAAAGAGTGTTGCGGTGGGGGAGGGGGGGGCTAGGGAGAGGACCCTGAAACAAGTACAGTCAAGTAATGTGGAAATGGAGCGATTTATCTGGCTATCATTGGCTTTCGTATCAAGTGGAAGCATTTCCGAAATGGCTAAGTTTGTAACCTGTTTGCGAACCGCCGTAATTTAAGTATACCGTCCATGGCAAGATGGCGCTACCCAAAACTGGCGCCGAGACAAATGTGGTGCACCCTTGGACATAGATAATAAGGGTGATCGACGGCATCCTTCCCTTATTTTATTTAATCGTATGGCTAGGGCCCCCCGTCGGGCAGGCCGTTCTCCGGGTGCTGGTCTATCAATTTGACGCCACTTCGGCGACCCGTAGTCGATGAGGATGATAGGATGATGATGATGTGGACAGCACAACACCCAGTCCGTGGGTGGAAAAAATTCCTCGACTCAGCTGGGAATCGAACCCGTGCCCAGAGGATTGACAATCCGTCACGCTGACCATTCAGCTACCGGAGGCGGACAGGATCCTTCCCTAAACCGATGGGACCGATGACCTCGCTGTTTGGTCCTCTCCCCCCAAACAACCAGCCAAATGGCCGTTGGCGTGCACGGCGTGAAACGTCTGAAAGTAAACATTACGCATCATTTATGGTGTGGTGAATCTATTCATTGCGTTCCCTGGGTGATCTCGTCACTCTGGAAGGAACAACGGAGCAACACAAGTATGCTCTATCCTTGGGAACTACGTCCATCCCAACACGCAGTTCGTTTTTCCTAGGCGCGATGGTATCTACCAGCAGGGCAATGCAACGTGTCTCATAGCTAGCAGTGAATGTACAGTCGTGGACAAAACGAGCGAGACCCCTCGCCTTTTCGTTATGCTGATCCGCACGGCTTTAAAGTCTGCTGCACGGCATAACAGGCAAGGCGACGAAGTGCTACCAACATACTATGCACAGGCGTGAAATTGAAAAACTATCCGAAATTTGTCAGACTGTTTTCAATCATGTGTAAGACTATATCAGTGCTGATTAGTGTCTTAACCACAACATCTAAATATTAAGATATAAATGAAAGAAGAAACGATAATTATTGTGAACTGTACTAATAAAAATGAATTTCAGCTTATCGTGATAACATAACTGTTTTAATACGACAAAGTATCCCAGATCGTTACGAATTAGCCAAATATTATGCGCATTCGGCCACGAAATGGTCTGTGTCAACGTTCAGACCAGTCATACTGGATTACCGTTGCTGACCTACCATGAAAGTGTGCCAATTTAGATATGCGTGAAGCTTCATAACGAAATTCAGTTAAAAATCATTCAGTGCCACACTTAATTCAATTATTGACAGAAGCGGAAAAAGTAGGCAGTAACATGTGTGAAATTCTACAAGAGTTTCATATCGACATCCACGGGGCGCCGGTACAGAATAAAGGTAGGAATAAAACGTATTGGAGGCGCGAGAATTTCTTAAAATTCCTTTACTGATAGTCTATCTGCCTCCATAGAGATTAGAACCGAAAACAAACCAGACCTCCCTTGCAGTAGCGAACACCTTTCACTACGCCAGCAGACAACCCAGGCAAACAGCCCTCTATTATTACCCCAGACATGAATAAACCGGCAATTTCGCAATGAAAATGGCAAAATTATCTGTAGTTTCTGTTACACAGAGCTTTCTGGACTCAAAACTATGAATTGTCTACCTTTATGTCACCGCTTATGTGACAATCATTCGGGATGTTTATCGAAATAACAAAAAACTGTTATTAGCGAGTAAATTTAGTAGGATAATTCTGCACCACCCCAGGAAATAAACGGCGACGTAGCTGCCAAACGTATTCTACGATGTTTCGAATTCTCCATTAGACGTGCCACAGCCAGTAAACGTTCATTAGCCGAAGTGTTCCTTAAGGAAGCTAGTAATGGGAATGCTCGCACATCTACAACGCGGTGGCATTAATAGTGGGATGTGAATTACCACATGTATAGGAAAATGGATTTTATTTGCATTCCTGTAAACGTGATTTGGATCGAAAGCGTAGCTACGATTAATATGCTGATGTATCGACTGCAACTGGAACATTTCGAATAAAGAGTAGGGGAAATTATTATGTGGCCCTCATCTTCAGTAACTGTGGTAGCTATTTTCGTTGTTAGGATTTCGTCACGTAAAACGGTAAAAATGGGGCCCTACTAGTCTCACTTTCTTGACCGTCTATCTGTCTACCCATCCCTTAAAACCCGTTTACCTCGAGTATGCATGGACATAATAAGCGGAAATGTATCTCACTTCCTGCGGTATACGGTCCCTTGGTGGTGTAAAAAAGTGAGCTATGCCAACGCAATCTAAATTTACGGCCGTAAAGAAAATTTACGCGAAAGGTCAAAAAATGACTCTAAGAACTATGCCACAAAACTGCTTAGGTCATCAGTCCCCTAGATCTAGAACTATTTCAACCTACCAAACCTAACACACATCCATGCCCGGGGATTCGAACTCATGGCGCAAGGAGCCACGCGGTCCGCGATATGACGCCGTTGAGCGCACGGCTAACCCGTGCCGGCAAGCTGTTAATATCATCTGGTGTTACTAAAAAGTTATTCACTTCTGGTGAATGATTTTCTGCGCAGTTCATTTAAGAAATACTAACTAAAATATATTTTATGTTACGGAAGAGGAAGGACGCCTCATTCATTTCCCCTTGTCTTTATTCATGATGTTAGATTCGCTATCTGAGCATACGTACTATCCATAACCACACTTTAGATCCAAGTGATAGTCACAGATATGCGAATACAACACATTGGCTTATACTTGAGGTATTTCGTTTTTCACGAAGTGGTGGCGGACGATTTTGCGGCATCTTCGAAGCGCGAGTTTCTCCAGTGCTAGCTACCTCAGCACATCAGCTGAGCGAACTTGCATAGTATGTTGGTAGCACATCGTCGCCTTGCCTGTTATACTGTGTAGCAGACTTTAAAGCTGTGCGGATCAGCATAACGAAAAGGCGAGGGGTCTCGCTCGTTTTGTCCACGACTGTACATGGTTTGAAGCGCACCAGGATGAGTTTACACTATTTACCTGGCCAGCTAGCTTCCCGGATTTAGACCCAGTCGAGAATCTGTGGGACCACTCGATCGGGCTGTTTGTGCAATGCGTCCTCAGCCGAAAAACCTAGCGCAACTGGCTGCGACGCTGGTATCGGCATGGCTTCACGTCCCCGTTTGTATCTTCCAGAACCTCACTCACTCTCTTCCTGCACATTTCGCAGGGGTCCCCGTTGCAAAAGAGTCGTTATTTCTTCTTTTGACAGTTGCTCACATTAAAGTGCCTGTGCAACGTATTCTGTTTCACTTTACCAGTTCCGAGAGACCCTGTCTCACCATCAGAGGTCCCTAAAAACTCAGGTACCTAAACGCTAATGAGGTACATCTACTGTGTGTGTGTCCGTCTATAGTTCTTGTCACCTTTTCCAGACGACATCAGACATAGATTGAAATACTTGCAATGCCACTGTAGTGATGCGAATATTTTGATTCAGCACCACAAATCTGGCGATACTGATGAAACGTTAAGTATTTATATGGACGATTATCACTCTAAAGGTCATTATCATGTTTTAGACAATTTTGGTTCAAATTTACCTATTGAGAATTTCGACACGCACTGTATTCAATTTTCAGAAATTTAAATCGCTAGAACTACGGCCTTTTCTGTATGAATTTGTATTTGTAGTGACTGATGAACTTAGTGCTACAAGTGGTACCAGATACTAGGTCATAAATGTCAGTGGTTCCTCACAATTCTAATAAAAAAAATGGCTCTGAGCACTATGGGACTCAACAT
Organism: Schistocerca serialis cubense; assembly: GCF_023864345.2. Taxonomy (NCBI): domain Eukaryota; kingdom Metazoa; phylum Arthropoda; class Insecta; order Orthoptera; family Acrididae; genus Schistocerca; species Schistocerca serialis. The sequence continues at coordinate 188,436,861 of NC_064646.1, read as the reverse complement.
CTGAGGTCATCAGTCCCCTAGAACTTAGAACTACTTGAACCTAACTAACCTAAGGACATCACACACATCCATGCCCGAGGCAGGATCCGAACCTGCGACCGTAGCAGTCGCGCGGTTCCGGACTGAAGCGCCTAGAACCGCTCGGCTACCGCGGCCGGCCATAATTCTAATAAATATCCACATTTTCAAAATTTTGTATTTATTGAGCTATTTATAATTTCGATTTGGCCGTGTACTATCGTTTTTAAACATTTTGTTTGTAATTTATGTTCTGATCTGTTTCGATATGTGCCACTTTCCAATGTCCGAATTTCGGCTATTTTGGAGAGCTGCAGGTACAGCCCTGATGGTAAAAATCTGATAGTTTTTTAACCATTTTTTCTTATGTGTGGACTCTAAATAATGTATGTAGTTTTTAATAAGCATTTGTCACATAACGATTATGACTGTTGTCGTAGGTGAAACCGTTTTCCTCGTGCAGCATTTTTGCCTACGTCTGACGGACACTCTTGTGTTCACGGAGTATGAAGTGAAAAGATAGTGTGTAGTGATTTTAATAGGTATGTTCTTAGCTTTACTACGTTGTTGTAAAGTGTTCCTTTTTATATCTTGTCTTATATCGTGTGTCTCGTGCCATGATGGCGTTCTTTCGAAACGCGTCATGAAGTGCTGATTTTTTTTTTTTTTCTTTTCCTATCAGTACAAGTTTCTTACCAGCTACAGGGTGATTCGCCATGATGGCGTTCTTTCGAAACGCGTCATGAAGTGCTGATTTTTTTTTTTTTTTCTTTTCCTATCAGTACAAGTTTCTTACCAGCTACAGGGTGATTCGAAAGAAAGAATAGATTTCAGTTGTTTATTAAAGAGGAACTGTGAATGTCACTGGATAGAGGTCTGTACAAAGTTCTATATCTGCACAGTCACTATCACATACACTCGATATGAGCACCATGCATTGGTCGAGAAACATCGAAACGGTAGTTCATTTCATTCCACACACAAATAAGACCTCCTTTTTATTAACTCGATGACTTCAACAATTCCATTTTTCAGATATTGAAGGCGTATGCCATTCATAAATCTGCTTGTGCAACCGAGCGAAGTGGCGCAGTGGTCAGCACACTGGACTCGCATTCGGGAGGACGACAGTTCAATCCCGCGTCCGGCCCTCCTGATTTAGGTTTTCCGTGATTTCCCTAAATCGCTCCAGGCAAATGCCGGGATGGTTCCTTTGAAAGGGCACGGCCGATTTCCTTCCCCTTCCTTCCCTAATCCGATGAGACCGATGACCTCGCTGTTTGGTCTCTTCTCCCAAACAATCCAATCCAATCTGCTTGTGCAGAATCGGCTTCTTGCTGAATCGACAACGGAACACATTTCGCATTTCAACAATGGATAGACTTCGTGCAAATTCCAACAAACAAAATGATTTCTCTTGCGCTGTAGTCCCCATGTTGTTACAAACAACAGCGCAGCCGTGTGAAAATTTTGAAGCTTCCTCTCCACTGATATGTGCAGTGTGTTTCTTTCTTTTTTTGGTTCGTCCGTAATGAACAACTGAAATACGTTATTTTTTTTTCTTTTTGAATTACCCGGTACATTTTATAAATATGGACAATTTCAGCTAAGTGAATAATCATCGTAGTTTGCAAACCATTTGCAACAGTGTATAAAAGAAAAAAAAACGCAAGACCCTCTTATTCTGGAACGTAACAGGTAAAAAAAGAGTATGACCTATCCGTTAAGAAGAATCGTGAGAGTATTATATTTGTTGATGATTAAGGTTTTATAACGTCTGCTTTCTGCCTATAGGACGTCGGTGGGAAGATATTTGGCCAGGGCACGGAATATTTCAAGCTCGGACGTCCACCTTGTTTGCATGTGACGGTCCGGCGGGTAATGGGGACGGCCCGTTCGCCTTGTAAGGCGCCACGGATCGACAATTCCGGCGGGCGGAGCGGCGTGGCGAATTTTACGGGCCGGGAGTCCGGTTCTGCACCCGACCACCGCGCCGGGGACTGAGCGTTCAGCGGGCGCCGGGAACCTCCAGCTGGTGACCGTCTCTACTGCACGCCGCCAGCCAAGCTGCCGGAGACAGTAAATCGATGTACAACTAGCTTACAAAACTGCGTTGCTTTGTTTGCTGCAAAATAACGCCACATCCAGCAGTCACATTTGCGCCAATGGACCGTGCTACAGTCCTCAGACTTCTGGAATTTGCCAACGCCCAGTCGATCCACGAAATTGTTTCAGTATTCAGACCTCGCAAATAATCTGCCTCCGGGGCAGAATGTAGGCTCTTTCATTCCCACGTTTTCTGCTCCCGCTGATAAAATTCCTCAACAAAATTCTGCTTCCTGCCGGGACTTTCACCGGCCGTTATGGCCGAACGGTTCTAGGCGCTTCAGCCCGGAACCGCGCTGCTGCTGCTGTCGCAGGTTCGAATCCTGCTTCGGGTATGGGTGTGTGTGTTGTCCTTAGGTTAGTTAGGTTTAAATAGTTCTAAGTCTAGGGGACTGATGACCTCAGATGTTAAGTCCCATAGTGCTCAGAGCCATTTGAACCATTTGATATCACGCACCGCTGCCGAGTGAATAGCACGCAGATCGAGCACACGCTTGCAGTGCTGTACCAAAACGGCTCTGGCGTTCACATCCGCCACAAGAACGGGTTCACATTCGGAATAGTATAATACAATGCAAGATGTATTTTGGGTGAAGTAGTGTGTTTATTGATTCTTTTTGGAATGTGGATTCTTAGAAATTAGTATGATCCTCCGCAGTGCTTTCGCGCAACCTCTCCCACTGCAGATAGTTGGACATTTCAGTGACACTCTCGCGGTGACTAAACAAAACCTGACTTTGATGCACTCCTCAGATCCGCGGCTGGATTTTCAAGTCCCGTTGACGCGATATTTCGACGATCCACCTTGGTGTTTGCCGGTGTTGCTAAGTCTTTTCGAAATTGACTCGAAGAACGGGCTGCACACCCGAGAAGAGTATTACAAGTTATTCTGTTCGGAAAACTCATAAATTTGAAGCCCTGCAAATCTTTCTGTCTGTTTAGTTAAAACGAACTTGGGAAGGGTTGCGTAGGTGACTACTTAGCCTGCGAATTACAGTTCCTTAGAATTCTTCCAGAAAACCTGCCTGGGCATCTTAGGTGCCGACGGATAGATTCACTTGGTCGTTTCACCTCAAATAGCTACAGACAGGTACTCCGAAATACACTACCTGACAAAAAAAATTGAAGCTCCCGGATTGGAAAAAGACAACAAAATGGAACTTCACAAAAAATGTTCAAATGAGTATGAAATCTTATGGGACTTAACTGCTAAGGTCATCAGTCCCTAAGCCTACAGACTACTTAATCCAAACTATCCTAGGGATAAACACACACATCTGTGTCCGAGGGAGGACTCGAACCTCCGCCGGGACCAGCCACACAGTCTTATGACTGCAGCGGGAACTTCACAAGTGTTACGTTACTTCAGTTGTTAGAAAAACGAGTCATGTTTACAGTAGTTTGGCAATATGAGCCCACTTGCCACTATGACGTTGCCCAACACCAACCCCCCCCCCCCCCCCCGTCTGCTTCTGACCTGGATGCATGCACAGTTTCGGCCGGGAAGGGTGTGTCCTCTCTTGATGCAAGCTATTCCACAATCTTGACATCCTTCATACTGGCACAGGGAAGACGTTGCCCGAGCTGATCCCACGGATGTTCAATTGTAGATAGACAAATGTGGGGGTCTTGCTGGCCACGAGGGTACCTCAGTATTACGCAGACAGTACACAGAGAACGAGCCATGTGGGGACGGTCACTGTCCTGTTGAAAAACAGCACCACGAAACTGTTGCATGAGACCCGACACGTGGGGACGGAGGATGTTGCGCCCTCACAGTTCCCTCAGTTGCTACCAACCGTGACCTGAGGTCATACCCGATGGCTATTCACACCGTGACGGCAGGAATAACACCGCTGTCCCTCTCCATCAACATTTGAAAAATATGCTCTCTCCGACAGTGATCATCCTGGGTAGTGCGGAACCACGATTCATCTCAGAACACAATGCGATGCCAGTCGTCAGCAGTTCGTGTTTCCCAGTCACGGCACCCAGTCTATGCATGGCGCGGTAATTATCTAGCCCAGCTGCTGCTAGTGTCCGACCAGTGGTGTTGTAGGACACAGATGTGGATGGGCTACGATGTGTTTTGTGCACAATTCGGCACTCGTTCGTTGTGATGGTCAAACGTGGCCGACCGGAACCTTGACGCCAAGTATGTCCCTACGTTCCCCTGCAATGCATGATTCGGCCAGGTAGCCAAATGGGGACCTACAGTGCGACTCATTTCTGGGTCTGTCAGGTCCTGACAACGCTCTCTGACACGAAAACGCGCTATCTCCATGGTACTTCGTAGTGATGACTCATCGTCTGACTTCGTTCACGTTCTTTATGTAACCTACGAGGCATGGTTTTTGAGTCATCAGTCTTCTGACTGGTTTCATGCGACCCGCCCTCTCCTGTGCTCACCTTTTCATCTCAGAGTAGCACTTGCAACCTACATCCTCAACTATTTGCTGGATGTATTCCAATCTCTGTCTTCCTCTACAGTTTCTGCCCTCCACAGCTCCCTCTACTACTATGGAAGTTATTCTCCGATGTCTTCACAGATGTCCGATCATCCTGTACCTTCTCCTTGTCGCCCGCATCTCGTGGTCGTGCGGTAGCGTTCTCGCTTCCCACGCCCGGGTTCCCGGGTTCGATTCCCGGCGGGGTCAGGGATTTTCTCTGCCTCGTGATGGCTGGGTGTTGTGTGATGTCCTTAAGTTAGTTAGGTTAAAGTAGTTCTAAGTTCTAGGGGACTGATGACCATAGATGCTAAGTCCCATAGTGCTCAGAGCCATTTTTCTCCTTGTCGGTGTTTTTCACATATTCCGTTCCTATCCGATTCCGCGCAGAACCTCATTCCTTACCCTATCAGTCCACCTAATTTTCAACATTCGTTCCTAGCACCACACCTTAAATGCTTCGATTCTCTTCTGTTCAGGTTTTCCCACAGTACATGTTTCACTACCATTCAATGCTGTCCTCCAAATGTATATTCTCAGAACTTTCTTCCTCAAATTATGGCGGATGTTTGATACTAGTAGACTTTTCTTGGCCAGGAATGCCCTTTTCTCCAGTGCTAGTCTCCTTTTGATATCCACCTTGCTGCGTCCGTAATAGGTTATTGTACTACCTAGGTAGAAGAATTCCTTAATTTCATCTACTTCGTGACCATCAATCCTGATGTTAGGTTTCTCGCTGTTCTCATTTCTGCTACTTCTCATTACTCCTGTCCTCCTTCGGTTTACTCTCAGTTAATTTTCTGTATTCATTAGACTGTCCGTACCGTTCAGCAGATCATGTAATTCTTGAAACTTCCTGGCAGACTAAAACTGTGTGCCGGACCGAGACTCGAACTCGAGACCTTTGCCTTTGCTCTAGAGCACTTGCCCGCGAAAGGCAAAGGTCCCGAGTTCGAGTCTCAGTCCGGCACACAGTTTTAATCTGCCAGGAAGTTTCATATCAGCTCACACTCCGCTGCAGAGTGAAAATCTCATTCTGGCATGTAATTCTTCTTCACTTTCACTCAGGATAGCAATGTCATCAGCGAATCGTATCATTAATATCCTTTCGCCTTCAATTTTAATTCCACTCCTGAACTTTTTTTTATTTCCATCATTGCTTCTTCGATGTACAGGTTGAACATCAGGGGCGAAAGAGTACATCCCTGGCTTACACCCATCTCTCCCTACACCTTATTTCGAGGCATTATAACAACACTAAATACGAAAAACACTAATGCACTTTGGTGGCCGGTCTACCTCTCGCAGAGAATTGCAGCTCTAAACATTTACATGCCCGTCGCCAATGGTGTGCAGGTGTAAGAAGTTGTACTGACATCCGATACGTCTTCTGGACGCTTCACGTATTTTGTTAGGCAGTGTATTTAAAAGCTGTGACTGATCGCCGTGGTTAAACTTTATCAGATCTGAAATACAGGAGTAAAAACATCAACACCCAATACCGCTAATTATAAATCTAAGTTGCCATCATCAGATCCGTTGAGTTTCTTACTTCCACGTTGCATATTACTCTAGATCGACCCCATACTTGAGTGATGGCAAGCATACGTGATATCAGATCTTTTCGCCTATTTGCTCCCTGCGCAACCGCCCAGCTGCCAGAGGAAATCTCGGCAAGTCTCTGCAGACTGAACGGCAGCGCACCTCTGACGAAGTGATCCCTCACGCTCTCGACTCGCAACTTCGCGCCGTATTTCTCGAGGAAGCGGCACCCCGAAGGAACACGAGAGAAAGCCGCGGAGGTGGCGGGCGGGGACTTCCGGCGTTTTTCCTCCGCTTTGCGAAAGCTCCGATCCGAAGCTCCGCGCGGGCGTGCAGACGGCCGCCTTTCATCCGGCGGCTCAGCGCGGGCCTTTATCCGGCTTTGGCCGCTTCCTCGCAGCTGCGTCCTGATGATGAAAAACGCCAACTTTCATTTGTCAGCTCCCCACACGGCCGGAATCTGCGCCGCGCTCCGCGCAGCCTTTGATGCCCGTCTCGGGATTAGCTCAGCTGCCGGCCGCCTGTGTTGTGCACGCTGTATCTGCGACGGCGACGGCGCCGAGTAATCCCACGAGCGAAGTTTCTTCGCCACTCCTAGCCTACACACCGCAAGAAACAGTACTGTGTGTGATGTGGGTGGATCAACATACTTCCGGAATAAAATAGTTCAATCCGAACATCGGACATAAAAGATTTCATCTCCCCCCTCATCTCATAAAACTCTACCACAATAGCATATTAACATCAACAGTGGGTTACGGCTCGGGAGTCTGGGCACACAGACTCACGAGGGTTGTGCCCGGCATGACAGTGAGAAGGGTTCAAAGGAACATGATACTTAGATCTGTGGGGGCTTATAGAACATCACCAGCGGGAGCGCTATTGGTCATAAAAATCAGGGAGCAGGCCGCGTGGTTCTGGGTTAAGAAGGGAAGTGCATCGAAAATAGAAGAGATTTTAGGCACTGGGGCTAGGGACAAGGGGGGAACAACTATGGCAAGAGCTATGGGAGACGGACGAAACAGAGCGTAGGACGTATGAACTCATTCCAAACATTAGGGAACGATTAAAAATGAGATACTTTGAACCCACCAGAGAACTAATCCATTTTCTTACTGGACATGGGCGTTACCCGAAATACTTACGTCGGTTCGGGAAAAGGGCCACACCCGCGTGTGAATGTGGTGAACCGGAGGGCACTCCCGATCATGTGATTTACGAGCGCCGCCTCTTCAATGATGTTGCCTCCACACTACGTGATCAACTACCTGACCATGACACATACCACCTCATAAGACAACGAGACACTTTTCAAACTCTAAACAAACTTGCAGACGAGGTATCACGAAAAGTGCTAAAGGAATACATGAGGGAAATAAATTAATTACAACAAAAGTAGAGAAATTCTAATACCAAACGCGCGCCCTACTCCTATACCGCCTGCGCGTGGATAGGCCGACCTTAAATCTGGAATCCTCCACGTGCGGGACTAGGAGGAGTGGGGAATAACATCACGGACTAGACAATGCACCGGAATTGACTTAGAACTAGTTAGTAGAAATTAGATTAGGAAATTAGTATTAGGAACCTGCAGCGAATAACATCTTGGCCTGCCCAGTGTCAGGGGCACGCCCATCGGGATTAGCTCGATGGGCAAGGCAATGAAATAGGTTTATATACATATTTCTGACACATTTGTGACGCTGCAGGTAGTAGAGTTAGTTAAGATCTTAGGAATTAAATACTAATACGATTAAGAATAGCTGCCCATTGTAATTAGAGTATAGCTGTAGCTCAAAATCCACTACATTGTAATTAGCTGCAAATTATATCTAACAACTTATAAAGTAAGACCCACTAATCATATAAGGAAGTGGGTTATGTTGTATAATTATTATTGATGGTTAATAATTTCTTTTTTCTTTAAAAAAAATAAAATAAAATAGTTCAACTGGAAAGACGAAGTCGATTTTTATCCGAAGACGGCATACGCCACCTGGTGAATCGTAGATGTACTGATAATGGTTTCAACGTCGTCCGCCAACAGATAGCGTAGTGGGATAGCTACGAGAACACCATCTGTGTCTATCCTTCAATAGAGAATGCTGACAGCTAGAACGGTCAGTGTGGTGCAAACGTGCGAAGCAAGCAGCGACTATGCTACACACGTGCCTTCTGCAACCAAACGAGGACGTTTGAAAGGGGGTGAAAATGTGGCCTTGTGAATGGCAGGAAGATACTTCCAGAGAATTGCTACGCAAGTTGGACGTGCTGCGTCAGTTACCGACGCTGGTGTCGGTGGTCACGTGAACATTCTCACACCCTTAGACGAGATTCTGGACGCCCACGCAGCACAGTTGTGTAACAGTGTACTTTTATTCCCATCTGAGTCCATTAAGAGCTGGTTTGGAAAGACCGATGTCTGTATGTCTCTCTTTTATCAGCGAAGGAAGTCGGTGCCTCAAATTTGGCGTTCAGATTAAAGTACCAGGAGTCTCAAAGTGTTCCGTCAGAGGAAAAGTGTGGAATCTCCTACTCTAGTTTTCTCCGAATCAGTTAAGAGACAATATGGTCACATTGACAAAGCGACAGCGGATACATTTTGCCAAGCTTTTGCAACCGAGCAAGTGTTTCGCCTCCAAGAATAGATTACGAGTCCAATGGGAAAACCAACGTGCCGGTTCATTCCTTACACGACCCGAATGCTGCCCCGACGTAGTTACTAGCAGTTAGGGTAGTCTAGCCTTATAAAGCAAGAATTCCACTGCATAAAGTGCCAAGTTTGAGTTCTGCAGATATTGGAAAACTTGATAGGGCTGCGTTTCTATGAGGGAGACTTCAGCACCCACTTAAGCGAGGCAGTGCCGCCGCCCTCGCTCGCAGGAGTACGCTGTGCCAAAAACGGAAAATACGAATCCTCAAACCCACTGCGGAGGTGACGGATACGGGCAGAATGTCGGATTTATAGCGAGATGTGGAGAGAAGTATCGAGTCGCTGCGGGCGATAGGCGAGCACCAGCAGCGGTAGCAGCGGCGAGCGCATTGTCTGCGGAGCTGGCTTATCTGGGTGCGCATCGCGGGGAATGTTGCACCGGCGCGGCGCGGCGCTGCGGCAGACACGGGTCCCCAGCTACCGGCAAGCGGCTACCGGCCGCGTCTGGCTGCTCGTTTTGCAGCGGCAGCGCCGAGCAAACAGCGGCCGGCCGACGCAGCCGGAGCCGCAGCCGCAGGTCGTGACGCGGCTGCGTAAGAGGCCGGCCGTGGGAAGTACCCGCCGCCTTGTACCACCGGCCTGTAGCGACCGGACAGTAGTAGAGAGCCGGTACACGACTCGCACACAGTAGGCCTGTGTACTTCAGGGGTGCTTCCTCACGAACTCTTTGAAGTAACACTGCTGGAAAAAAATCGGTAAACCATTTTAGAAGGTCCTAATTCACTCAAAATTGCAACAATGCATACCGAGTACATGGTTGTTGTTGTGGTCTTCAGTCCAGAGACTGGTTTCATGCAGCTCTCCATGCTACTCTATCCTGTGTAAGCTTCTTCATCTCCAAGTACCTATTGCAACCTACATCCTTCTGAATCTGTTTATCGTATTCGTCTCTTGGTCTCCCTCTACGATTTTTACCCTCCACGCTGCCCTCCAATACTAAATTGGTGATCCCTTGATGGCTCAGAATACGTTCTACCAAGCGATCTCTTCTTCTAGTCAAGTTCTGCCACAAATTTCTCTTCTCCCCAATTCTGGCCAATACCTCCACATTAGTTATGTGATCTACCCATCTAATCTTCAGCATTCTTCTATAGCACCACATTTCGAAAGCTTCCATTCTCTTCTTCTCTAAACTATTTATCGTCCACGTTTCACTTCCATAAATGGCTACACTTCATACAAATACTTTCAGAAACGACTTCCTGACACTTAAATCTATACTCGATGTTAACAAATTTCTCTTCTTCAGAAACGCTTTATTTGCCATTGCCAGCCTACATTTTATATCCTCTCCAATTCGACCATCATCAGTTATTTTGCTCCCCAAATAGCAAAACTCATTTACTACTTTAAGCGTCTCATTTCCGAATCTAATTCCCTCACCATCGCCCGATTTAATTCGACTACATTCCATTATCCTCGTTTTGCTTTTGTTGATGTTCATCTTATATCCTCCTTGCAAGACACTGTCCATTCCGTTCACCTGCTCTTCCGGGTCCTTTGCTGTCTCTGACAGAATGACAATGTCATTGGCGAACCTCAAAGGGCCAGCCGGAGTGGCCGAGCGGTTCTAGGCGCTTCAGACTGGAACCGCGCGACCGCTACGGTCGCAGGTTCGAATTCTGCCTCGGGCATCGATGTGTGTCATGTTATTAGGTTAGTTAGGTTTAAGTAGTTCTAAATTCTAGGGGACTGATGACCTCAGATGTTAAGTCCCATAGTGCTCAGAGCCATTTGAACCATTTGAACCTCGAAGTTTTTATTTCTTCTACATGAATTTTAATTCCTACTCCGAATTTTTCTTTTGTTTCCTTTGCTACTTGCTCAATATACAGATTAAATAACGTCGGGGATAGTCTACAACCCTTTCTCACTCCCTTCCCAATCACTGCTTCCCTTTCATGCTCCTTGACTCTTATAACTGCAATCTGGTTTCTGTACAAATTGTAAATAGCCTTCCGCTCCCTGTATGTTACCCCTGCCACCTTATGAACATTACGAGTACATTAACTGATTATATTTATACACCAATAGCTCAAGTGCTTCCGATCCTGGAACGACGGGATTTCAGCGATCTAACAGGGTCTACTGACCAGAGGTGCTGCATATTACTTAGCCTAGTAAATTGATAGAATGATTGTCAACACGAAAACCTTAAAAATCAGTGTCTCTAAGAACAGAAAGGTATAATAGAAGCTCATTCTACACCATTTCACTCGGAGCAGATGACTGCACGACAGGCAACACATTGCATACGAAAGCTGCAGAGTGCCTAATGCGTGCTGCCTGTCAAGGCAACTAGTTATAAAAGATACGTAGCGTCGCCAGGAAGTGACAGCGAACTTCTCGTCATGAATTCCCCTCCTATGCCAACCTTTTCACCTCAGAGTAGCAATTGCAACCTACGTGCTCATTTATTTGTTGAATGTATTTAACCTCTTCGTTTACAGTTTTTACTCTCTAGAACTTCACCCCTAATGTCCAAACAGATGCCCTATCACCCTGCCCCTTCTACTTTCCGGTGTGCGCGCGGGATTAGCCGAGCGGTATGGGGCGCTGCAGTCATGGGCTGTGCGGCTGGTCCCGGCCGAGGTTCGAGTCCTCCTTCAGGCATGGCTGTGTGTGTTTGTCCTTAGGATAATTTAGGTTAAGTAGTGTGTAAGCTTATGGACCGATGACCTCACACGCTGTCGAGCGAGTGCAGCAAGGAGGAGGTTCCCTGCTGTTGTGGGGTGGCATTATGTGGGGCCGACGTACGCCGACGGTGATCATAGAAGGTGCGGTAACGGCTGTACGATACGTGAATGCCATCCTCTGACAGGTCGTGCAACCATATCGGCAGCATATTGGCCAGGCATTCATGAGCGACAATTCGTGCCCCCATCGCGCACGTCTTGTGAATGACTTCCTTCAGGATAACGACATCGCTCGATTAGAGTGGCCAGCATGTTCTCCAGATATGAAATCTATCGAACATGCCTGGGATAGATTGGAAAGGGCTGTTTATGGACGACGTGACCCATCAACCACTCTGAGGGATCTACGCCGAATCGCCGTTGAGGAGTAGGACAATCTGGACCAACAGTGGCTTGATGAACTTGCGCACAGTATGCCACGACGAATACAGGCATGCATCAGTGCAAGAGGAAGTTCAACTGGGTATAAGAAATATGGACCACCACCTCTGAAGGTCTAGTTGTATGGTGTTACAACATGCAATGTATGGTTTTCATGAGCAATAAAAAGGGCGGAAATCACGTTTATGTTGATCTCTTTCCAATTCCGGAACTCTCGGAACCGAGGAGATGCAAAACTTTTTTTGATGTGTGTATATCGTCCCAAATGTAAACCACCTAGATTGGTAGCACTCCTATGACACTAAAACTGTGTTTCATTCAGTTGTAATCAGACGGCCCAAAAGTAAAATTTATCAACATACCTATATATATCTACAGATACAGGTTGTTAAAAAAATAATTCCACATCTTGAGAGGTGGTACTATGGACCAAAGCAGACAAAAATGTCCAGGAAACATGGGTTCTATAATGCATACCTTAAGAGCTATGAGCATTTGTCCATCTCCGCTTCCGTGAAACGCAAATATTCTACCGCAAGCTCTTTACTTTTACGAACGACCTTCAAAATGCAGTAAACAAATGAGGAGAGATTCCTCTGTTATTGCCATAGATGTAGCTTGCTGCTAACATCTGTTAGTGCCGTTCATGTGTAGTAAATGATGGATCGAGGGGAAACCGGAAAAGGAGGGAATCGAAGGGTTTGAGATGTGGTATTATAGAAGGGTGTTGAAAATTAGGTGGACTGACAAGATAAGGAGTGAGGAGGTTCTCTGCAGAATCAGTGATAAAAGGAATGTACGGAAAATATTGACAAGAAGAAGGGGCAGAATGACTGGACATCTGTTAAAAAACAAGGGAATGACTTCCATGGTAATGGTGGGCACTGTGGAGGGTAAAAACTCAGGGTAAAACGAAGATTGGAATACATCCAGCAAATAACTTAGGACGCTGGGTGTAGATGCTACTCTGAGATGAAGAGGTTGTCACAAGAGAGGAATTCGAGGCGAGCCGCATCAAACCAGTCAGGAGACTGACGACTTTTTTTAAAAAAGTGTCGTTACTGTAAACTGTTTTTACAGTTTTGCATAAGTGGCCCGCATACATTAGTTCTAAAGGAGGCAGTCATGTATTTATAAATTTGCGAAATGCTTTTGCACTTGTTTTATCGTTGCACTTACGACAATAATGGAAGGCTATTATTCCACACGGCAAATGGCAGACACGATACTGAGCACCTCCTTTAGCAGCTGCTGGTCGTATGTAATAGGAAGCAGTTTACATTAAAAGGTCTGCTGTTTCACATTAACAGAGAAATGTGATCTCATTTATTCACTGTTGTTTTGTAGGTCGGTAGTAATAGCAAAGGGCTTGGAGTGGAGGAGATGAGATTCACAGCAGCGAAAATGAGCAAGTGCTCATATCTCTAAAAGTACGAATTTTAGAGCCCACTTGTACTGGACATGTTATCTTGTTTTCGTCCACAGTACAGAATTCTTCTTTTTTAACACCCAGCACACTGAGGGGGGGGGGGGGGGGGGCAGGGATTATACGCTCCTTTCTGACTGGTTTGATGTGACCCGCTGAAAATCCTTTTCTGTGCCAGCCTCTTCATCGCAGAATAGCACTTGCGCACAATGCCCTCAATTATTTGTCGTAAGTTTTCCAATCTCTGCTCCACGTACTGTTTTTTACCCTCTGTGGTTCCCTGATGTACCAAGGAAGCTACTACGTGACTCCTTAACAACAAAAAATGGTTCAAATGGCTCTGAGCACTACGGGACATAACATCTGTGGTCATCAGTCCCCTAGAACTTAGAACTACTTAAACCTAACTAACCTAAGGACATCACACACATCCATGCCCGAGGCAGGATTCGAACCCGCGGCCGTAGCGGTCGCGCGGTTCCAGTCTGATGCTCCTAGAACCGCTCAGCCACTCTGGCCGGCGTGGCATGGACTCGACTAATGTGTGAGGTAGTGGTGGAGAAAATTGACACCATAAATAAGGCAGGGCTGTCCATAAATCCGTAAGAGTACGAGGGGGTTGAGATCTCTTCTGAACAGCAGGTTGAAAGGCATCCCAGATATGTTCAATAACGTTCATATGTGGAGAGTTTGGTGGCCAGCGGAAGTGTTTAAAGTCAGAAGAGTGTTCCTGGAGCCACCATGTAGCAATTCTGAACGCGTGGGGTGTAGCACTGTCCTTCTCGAATCGCCCGAGTCCGTCGGAATGCACAACGCACATTAATAGGTATCGGTGATCAGATAGGATGCTTACGTACGTGTCACCTATCAGAGTCGTATCTAGACGTATCAGGGGTGCCATATCACTCCAACTTAACACACCCCTCTCTATTACAGGGCCTCCACCAGCCTGAACAGTCCCCTGCTGACATGCAGGGTCTATGGATTCATGAGGTTGATGCCCATACACGTCCATCCGCTCGATACAATTTTAAACGAGACTCGTCCGACCAGGCAACATGTTTCCAGTCATCAACAGCCCAATGTCGTTGTAGAGGGGCCCAGGCAATGTGTGCAGCTTTGTGTCATGCAGTCATCAAGGGTACAAGAGTGGGCCTCCGGCTCCGAAAGCCCATGTCGATGATGTTTCGTTGAATGGTTCGCACGCTGGTTCTTGTTAATAGCCCAGCACTGAAATCTGCAGCAATTTGTGGGAAGATTGCACTGTTGTCACGCTAAACGTTTCTTTTCGTCATCGTTGGTCCCGTTCTTGCCGGATCTTTTTCCACCGCATTGATGTCGTAGATTTGATGTTTTACCGGACTGCTGATATTCACGGTACGCTCGTGGAATGGTCGTACGGGAAGATCCCCACTTCATCGCTACCTCGGAGATGCTGCGTCCCATCACTCGTGCGCCGGCTATAGCACCACGTTCAGACTCACTTAAATCTTGGTAACCTACCATTATAGCAGTAGTAACCGTTATAACAACAGCGCCACACACTTTTTGTCTTATATAGGCGTTGCCGACCACAACGCCGTATTCTGTCTGTTTACTTGTCTCTGCCTATAACAGTTTCTTTGGCCCTTCATTGTATATAATTAAGGCGTTGACGGTGAATGATCAGTGCGGATCCGCACCACGCTCGAACTCTTATGGAATCGGCGAAATCCTGTCAGTAAATAGGATAATGGTCATGGGACGCCACATCACTAATGTGTGGATAAATTGAGAATTTGGGTCTGACGGGAAGCGTGCTACGGTAGTCTGTGGAGTTGCGATGGCCATTGTGTCCGGATGGTGCTGTGGTCAGGGCATCTGCCTAGTAAGGAGGAGACCTGGATTCGAATCCGGGTGTGACCCAAATTTTCCCATTGATTTAACCAATGCCCGCCGAAAACTAATGTTATTAATTTCTCTGTGTGTTGGACCGTTTATATAACCAACAGGGAGCGGTATTGGGAAATCTGCTTACGAAATCCGGTTCTGGGAGCCCCATGTAAACATAGTAACACACACACACCCAGAGAGAGAGAGAGAGAGAGAGAGAGAGAGAGAGAGAGAGAGAGAGACCTATTAATTGGGACTTCCATCAGTGATTAAACGACAGGAAAATCGAGTTACTAGCTCAATTCCCTAGCGCTCCCAGTTCGGTCGTTCCGTCTGTTCCGGAGGGGTAAGGAGGGAAAAAAAGAGGAGGAGACACAAAAAGCCAGTAGAAACGTGCCCAAGTGGCGACTGGACGCGTGGCACAAAGCAGGGAGTGTCGCGTCCCGAGCCGTGGCCGTCTGCTCTGCCCCTCCTCTCATATGCATGTGAATGAGAAGACTGGACGCCCCGCGACGCCTGGGCGACGCTCCCCCGGTTTTTACCCTCGGGCCCTCCAGCTGAGCAGACAGCGCCGCACGCCGCCCAGCCACGCGCCGCCTTTACCCGGACCTGCGACGACAAATGAGTGGTCGCTGGAGCGCTGCTAGTGGGGTGGGGTGGGGTGGGGTGGGTTGGTGGTGGCGACCAGCGGCCACCCCATGACAATACCACCAGCTCTTGAGGGACACCGCGCGCCTTGTTCTCTAATGAGTGTCGGCGATGACCCGTCAGCGCTAGGGGGGTCTGCCACTGTCTGGTCGCCGCTGTCTCTTCACACACGAGTCCGTAGTACAGGGTGTTACAAAAAGGTACTGCCAAACTTTCAGGAAACATTCCTCACACACAAAGAAAGAAAATATGTTATGTGGACATGTGTCCGGAAACGCTTACTTTCCATGTTAGAGCTCATTTTATTACTCCTCTTCAAATCACATTAATCGTGGAATGGAAACAACACAGCAACAGAACGTACCAGCGTGACTTCAAACACTTTGTTACAGGAAATGTTCAAAATGTCCTCCGTTTGTGAGGATACATGCATCCACCCTCCGTCGCATGGAATCGCTGATGCGCTGATGCAGCCCTGGAGAATGGCGTATTGTATCAGAGCCGTCCACAATACGAGCACGAAGAGTCTCTACATTTGGTACTGGGGTTGCGTAGACAAGAGCTTTCAAATGCCCCATAAACGAAAGTCAAGAGGGTTGAGGTAAGGAGAGCGTGGAGGCCACGGAATTCGTCCGCTTCTACCAATCCATCGGTCACCGAATCTGTTGTTGAGAAGCGTACGAACACCTCGAGTGAAATGTGCAGGAGCTCCATAGTGCATGAACCACATGTTGTGTCGTACTTGTAAAGGCACATGTTCCTGCAGCACAGGTAGAGTATCCCGTATGAAATCATGATAACGTGCTCCATTGAGCGTAGGTGGAAGAACATGGGACCCAATCAAGACATCGCCAACAATGCCTGCCCAAACGTTCACAGAAAATCTGTGTTGATGACGTGATTGCACAATTCGTGCGGATTCTCGTCAGCCCACACATGTTGATTGTGAAAATTTACAATTTGATCACGTTGGAATGAAGCCTCATCCGGAAAGAGAACATTTGCACTGAAATGAGGATTGACACGTTGTTGGATGAACCATTCGCAGAAGTGTACCCGTGGAGGCCAATCAGCTGCTGATAGTGCCTGCACACGCTGTACGTGGTACGGAAACAACTGGTTCTCCCGTAGCACTCTCCATACAGTGACGTGGTCAGCGTTACCTTGTACAGCAGCAACTTCTCTGACACTGACATTAGGGTTATCGTCAACTGCACGAAGAATTGCCTCGTCCATTGCACGTGTCCTCGTCGCTCTAGGTCTTCCCCAGTCGCGAGTCATAGGCTGAAATGTTCCGTGCTCCCTAAGACGCCGATCAATTGCTTCGAACGTCTTCCTGTCGGGACACCTTCGTTCTGGAAATCTGTCTCGATACAAACGTACCGCGCCACGGCTATTGCCCCGTGCTAATCCATACATCAAATGGGCATCTGCCAACTCCGCATTTGTAAACATTGCACTGACTGCAAAACCACGTTCGTGATGAACACTAACCTGTTGATGCTACGTACTGATGTGCTTGATGCTAGTACTGTAGAGCAATGAGTCGCATGTCAACACAAGCACCGAAGTCAACATTACCTTCCTTCAATTGGGCCAACTGGTGGTGAATGGAGGAAGTACAATACATACTGACGAAACTAAGATGAGCTCTGACATGGAAATTAAACGTTTCCGGACACATGTCCACATAACATCTTTTCTTTATTTGTGTGTGAGGAATGTTTCCCGAAAGTTTGGCCGTACTTTTTTGTAACACCCTGTATATACGAGGGACGTTCAATAAGCAACGCAACACATTTTTTTGTCGCTCAATTTGAGTTGAAAAAAATGTGGAATATGTTGTGGAGCATCGTGAAATATTCTCGCTTCAGCTTGTATAGTTTCATGAAGTACAGATTGGTGGCGCCGCCATACGAAGCCTTCCAAATAGCGTCTGTAATGGAGATGTGTTCCAAGCAGAAGTCTCTAATTCAGTTTATTTTGTCGTTAAACCAGGCAGTCGCAGACGTTCATAGGCGCTTGCAGAATATCTACGGAGCTTGGCGGTGAACAAAAGCACGGTGAGTGGTTGGGGGAGGCGTCTGTCATCATCACAACAAGGTCGTGCAAACCTGTCCAGTCTCCCGCATGCCGGCCGGCGCTGTGACTCCTGCAGTGTTGGAACGTGCGGACACTCTCAGTCGAGGTGATCGACGGATCCTAATCAAATACCTCGCTGCTCAGCTGATCGTTTCTGTTGGTAGTGCTGATACACCAGCTGGGGTACTCAACTGTCGGGGTACTCAAAGATGTCTGCCCGCTGGGTTCCTCGCCGCCTAACAGAAGACCGTAAAGAGCAACAAAGGACCATCTATGCGGAATTGCTTGCACGTTGCGAGGCTGATGGTGACCATATTATTGATATAGCAAGACGCTGGCTCCGACGTCGACCAGCAGAATGCTACCATGCGGGCACATATACCGTGCCAGTAAGGTGACAAAGCACTGAACAGAGGTTTAATGACCTCATCCAGAAAAGATCAAAGACAACATTTAGCTCCGCTACTGTTGTTAAAATTTTCTCATATGATACTTGTCTGATGTTCAATGATCGTAGCAGTGGAAGAATTAGGAACCTTGTGAGACTAGGATTTTATGCACGTTGTTTCACTGAAAACCTACTGAAGAAGGTTTAGAAATGTGGATTGCTAGTTTTAAAGTGTCAGTGAATGGTACTGTCCGTAGGGCACGCCAGAGAGATCAGCTAGAAGAAAAGATCTACCTGAGGACCAAATGTATGGTTACGGCCAACAATAAGATACTTGTTTCTGGCATTAATGGTAAAAATTCTTCTTTTCTGCGTTTCTGACAACTCTAATTTTTCAGTGTATAAGGGACATTTCCTGATGGACCATTACAGATGAGAAAGTGAAATCTGATATAGACTTGTAAAAATCATAAATTTTTTTTCAAAGTGCGTTACTGTCAACTGTATTCAGATTTATGTGAAATAAAAAAAACTTTTATGTATGACAGATATAAATTAAAAAATCGTTGCGTAAGTTCCAAGACTAATATCAAAAAATGGTCCACAGATTTGTTTTTCTACTTGCTAAGAACTATCTACCACGTTTGAAAGTGATAATTTAAGTAACCCTTGAGAAAATGTTCCTCATGAGATAGTATGTGCTCTAAAAGTAGCCAGCAACACCCTGATCGACAAAAAAAATTGAAAAAATCCAGATCGTAGCCAATAACGTAACGTCAGCATGTGTAAAATTTTATTCAATTATTTCTCAAACAGTAAAATTACGTTAGCTTACATGTTCCTTGTAAGTGCTTGAGTTAAAGCATCCATACGAGCTTTCACGTGTTTCTTCCGGCGGTTTGTGAGTGAAGTGGAATCAAGGCATCCTCAGTTTTTCGTTTCTTTAGATGAAGCCTGGTGCAGCCTGTCCAATTATGTGAATTCAGAAAACGTGTTCCTATCGCTAGCGGTACTTTGAAGAGCCATTGCATAATCTCAAGATTGATGTTTTGTGTGCAGTGTCTTATGTCCGCATTGTAGCAAGATTGTTTCAACGAACTTCTAATGCTAACCAGCATGTCCAAAAACTGTTCTGTCCACATGTGTATCAACTCACAGGAGAAGAACGACTGTATAGATATTTTAAGCAAGACGGAACAACAGCACACACTGCCTAGTTAACCTTCTCTTGGGTCACTCCTTCTATGCTCTTGAGGAGTTCCTCGAAAAATTAAGCTGAGTCTTATGTTTTATTGTTGATTGCGTTTACTTAAACTTATGGCTTGACTTTTTGGGTTCATAAACATTTTATCTTTATCTGTTATTACTTTGATGATGTAATTTCATGTACTGACACGTTTCATGACTTTGGAGACTTACTCCTGAATTTGTCCCTACGGAGCTTGACGTGTAAATAAATAAATAAATAAAAAGCGGAGGCAGCGAGGCCTCCTGGCCATCTTGATTGCCTGGTATCCATCGCTCTGACTTTTTCTTAAGAGGCAAATTGAAGTGTCAGGTGTCTTCAAAATAATCGTCCCACATTGGAAAAGCTGCAGCAACACGTTGGAAACACTATGGCTGCTATCCCTTAGGCAGATCTGCTACGTGTGTCTCAGTTTGACAAATCAAGCACAACACTGAATTACGTCAACAGTGACCATTTCCAGCATATTCTGTGATGTTCATTAACAAGGGTCAGTCCCGCGTCACTCTTATTGTAAATATTTTCCAGACCAGTTTAATAGCACGTAGATGAATAAATACAGGGTTGTCCGAAACAGTCTGAATAGCTTATAAAGATATTTCAGGATAGGTTGTGGCGAAAATTAATTTTTGAGAAAAAAATTCGACAATTAGCTCTGAAGTTAGCCGATCAGCCCGTTGCGTGCGCAAATTCAGGCAGCCCGCCAGATACGGTGTGGCCAAACGTAAACGTTTGGTTTCCTAAAACCGAATAAAGGACGATACAAAGTTGGACATGGGACGCTAGTGAGGACCGAATCCTATCCAAAGGCTGAGCAGTCTCGTGCGTTATCACGTACTCTGTGAGAACAACTGACACTAACTGTTTCTGGTGGGCCACCTGACTTTGCGCTTGCAACGGCCTGATTGGCTAACTACAATGCTAATTAACTCGGAAACGCCGCAACGTATCAAATTTTTTTCGTAACAAATATTTCTCAACACAGCCTGCCCTGCAACACCCTCACAAGCTTTTCGGACTGTCCCTCACCACTCTGCATGCAGGATTATTCGTAAGTATGTCAGGCGTTTCAGAAGACGACTGCTACTGGACATACAGAAAAACGACACGTGTCAATGGATATAGCATCTGCCCATGTTTCGACTCCCAAAACGCGCCGTGCTATTAGTTTACTAGCGGTCAGGCATATTAGAACATTTAGATAAATCACTTGTTCTGTGTTGTCGCATCGAATTAGTTCGCGCTTGTCGATAGGCAGCCCAGTAAACAGATTTCCCAAGGCGGCCGCTGTCCTGCCTTTCCAGGCAGTTCGTGTCAGAAAATACAATGAATTGCACGCAAGGGACCAGAGCCGAAATGAAGAATCGCATTGCCTGGAGGAAGGAACCCAATTACCCAATACGTCAGAACACAAATTCGATACACAACGTGTAGTGTGTTCGTACAAGTTTTTTAGCTGAAAATAATACTCCATTTGTTGTAAATGACTATTTATTTCTGTAAATAGATAATCGTAGTGTATACATACAGATTTTGTACAAATTATATCTCTTTTGCTAGAAACGTACTTAAATATTACACAACGAAATGGTGAAAATTTACAGTTCGTACTAAAATGTATAAATTATTTTTGCCTTTGTGGGCGTGAAATCAAAAATTAGAAAAAATTAAAACTGTGTTACATGAATATATTGACGTTTGACACGTCAGAAACAGCGCCCATATTGAACACATGCACCGTGAGTTAACAACTTGGAGACATGCTCCATAGACCGATATGTGTTTGTTTCCTGTATGTCTTGTACTTTTCGCATAGTCGTCTTCTGCAACCTCGGAGATACTTATAAGTCTGGAAATTACAGCTTTTGATAATTCCATGATGCTATATTTGAGTTCGTAAGAATTATACTGAACTGTTGCAATTCTGGTGACACGACTCAATAAATTCGTTTGACAATTTACTTGGAGCGAACTTGATGGGTCCCCAATTACTGGAGCAGTACTGTAGAATACATCAAATTTTGAGTCTTGAACGTGGTTCCCTTAAGAGTGTTTAGCTTGTATTTTCTGTAGCTGGTTCCACGGCATATCGGTTAATATTATTTCCAGTACGGTAATTTCACATCACTGTTTCCAATTTCCACATTTTTTAAAATTATGTCTGCGGAGCGTGGATATATGATATTCAAGTGTGCAGTGAAGTGAAAGGAACTTTACCATTATTCCAATTTTTAATTCCTAATGTTATTAAAAGAGATATTCATTATTAAAAACTGCGCACTTAAGTGTTAATGTTCCTAGCAATGGTCCACCTAACAAAATAATAGAGTGGCTTATATTATGGTTCTTATGTTCATTAACTTGAATAGGAAATGGAAGAAAAACATTATTTAACATAATTATTTTGAAATTTGTGAAATTTAAATACCAATACCTAAAAAATAAGCGACACAATAGCTCATTTCCCCCATGTACGTTCGAGTTATTTTACAGAATATAATTCTCTTTTGTCGAACACTATAACTGGGAGTTGAATTTTGCAAATTACATCAGATTCGTTGTACATAAAAAAGATCCTTCTCTCTACGCCAAATCTATAATTCCCATTTTTTTACCATGCAGCACAATTCTACTCCGATTTCGCGGTGTTTAATGACGCCACCTGGCGAGAATTCCCCCTCATATTTGGCAACGACAGAATCTTTCATTCCACACGCTTCCCTCTAACCCAGCTTTCTTTGCAAATCCTTAAGCACAAGTGCACTGCATCTAGGTCGTGAGCGCCTCCCTCATATTCTTTTTATGTGTTTATTGTTCATCTTTTTCTGTAGGATAACACGAAATTTCTATTAAGAAGAGCTATTTTAGTTTCAGATATTTAAATGCCATACCAGCAATAAATAATTTAACATAATCACCATGTAGAAGACAATTTTGGACTGTAGTTTAATTTTTTTAATAAAGTAACGTACAATGAAAGTGTAATAAAAATATGCCACAGACCATTGCTACATAATGAGAAATAGGGATAGTATACAGTATCATAAAATTGAGGTACCGATTTATTATACAAGGAGGCAAATGAAACTTACATAATTCGAAAGGTACTTTACCACAGATGTGCACCAAAAAAATCATGTGTTTATTTGATCGTTAAGAAAGGTAAAAGGAAGTAGACATACGCAAAAGTTTTCGTCCTTCGCTCACACTGCTACTAACTTCTACCCCCCCCCCCCCCCTCCCCGTACCGATTAGGTACTATGGTAGAAATTTCACACGAAAATACAACGTTTCGCGAAATCGCATTCTAGGTGTAACACACGCATTCTCGACCGATACAATGCCACAACTCCTTAGTCACTAATATTCTCAGCAGTGGAAAGCAAAGCCTTCGGAGGCAATACCTGCACGTAATGTTGTTTAATGACATCGTCTTACTCGCTAACTTTTGCCTAAGAGTATACGGAACTAACTTTATGTTCATTTGCCACCGGTGTCAAAAAATATGAATTAAGTTCCTCATTTGCAGTCTCTTCATTTTCAATAGCTACGACTTCCTTTATTACACATAACCTATGTTTGTTTCATGCTTTGCCTCGAAGTAGAGGACTAACGGGTCGAACTGAAAGACGGGCAGTTAAAGAGAACCAATTCTTGCTTAAGCAAACTAATCGGTGTAATGTGGACGTTGATAATAATAATTCTATTGCTGATTTGAAAGTTAATTTTTAATGTGCACTGAACGAAATTCCAAATAATCTTTAGAGTCACCATTGCAGTTTCAAGAATTAACAGTGCAGATTTTGTAATGGAGATTACTTTATGAGATTCAACGAGATTCTTATTCTGTTGTCTCGTCGTAGTTAACATAATTTTTTGTCCACCGCGCCGTATCAAGCACTTACTTCAAATGATCGAAAACTTAAAGAGAAATCCAAGATTATGAAATATGATCGCAAATTGCGGATTCGATTTACATCGACTGCATCGTATACTGCAGATACATGAAAATTTACGTCGTACCGGGACTCGAACCCGGATTTCCCGCTTTTCGCGAGGGGTCACCTTAACCACTTCGGTTATCCATGTACGCCGCCAGGAACGATCCATACTTTCTTTCATATGTGATACTGTCTGCGTCCCATAGTGCTCCCACACCGTCCGTGTTATTTCTGCAAAGGAACAGAATGTTTTAAGCCCCAGTTTGCATTTTTTTTTTTTTTTTTTTTTTGCATGAAACAAGCGGGAAATCCGAGTTCGAGTACCGGTCCGGCACAAATTTCCATGCATACATGCAAGTCTGCAGGACGTCTGAATCTAACTGTACACAAACTGTCACATACAGACATTGCACTAACCGTAACTAGCAATCAAAGAATTATTTCAATAATATTTGAAGTTACAGTGCAGTGGTCAGTTCTGAGGCTGAAGTTTGACATACTTTTTTACGTAGTGCGTATCACTTGAAGATACACGACATTTTTTATTGTAGATCAGGCCCAGTGACTTCTACATATGGTCTTTCAGCATGTTATGCTCTGTTATATTTTTATAACATAGATACTACTGTTCACTACATAAGAAATTCACTTTCTCTACTATGCAAACACAACTGATCAAAGTTGGACCGCAGGCGATTCCAGTTATTTAAATTACCTTACCTGTTTATGGTCGCACACAGAAGATCGCAACAAAGTCAAAACCACATTCACTCATCTAGGATGTTCAATAGCAACTGACACTTTCCGAGTATGCCAATATAGCAATCTGGCGGTTTCACAGAGTGTAGCACCTACCGGACTTACAGATGCAATACATAAGAAACGCAAACAACAGTTGTACAGGTATATGATTCGAGACTGTTTGCTTGGACATTGGTTACATGCCCGGACCATAGTTATGGGAAATTACGCCGTTGGAACGTGTTTTTTCTAGCGGGATATAATGTGCCATGGATATAAAGTCGAGGTCTGGAGCCACAAACTGACGCGAAGGGAAAATTGAATAACGTGCCAGCCTGGGTCGGCGCCAGACAGCTGACTCGCGGTTGCGGCGGAGGAGCGTGCAGTTGGAGGCAGCATTAGCAGCAGCAGCAGCAGCAGCAGTGTTCTGCACGCACTGCGCGCTGGCTGGCACACACGTTAATCTCCGGGATTAGGCGGTCCCCAGCGCTGGCCGGAAACCGCCGCCCGCGCCGCCCCCGCCGCCCTTTGCCGGAAGCCAGCCGACCCTCCGCTCTTTTGGGAGCGCTCGCGGCCAGAGGAGTCGGAATTTAATCTCGGGAGGATTTGAGGCGGCTGCGCCCCACCGGACCGCGGGGGCGGCGGTCGGACCCTGATTTGCATTCCGGCGCACAGCGTCCGCCGGTCTTGACCGCCGCGCCGCCCTCGCTCCGGGGGGCGGCTCGGATAATCTCCTTCCCACGCGGCGCCCATTCAGGCCGGCCGCCTCACCCCGCCCCCGAAGAGCCGGCCGCGCTATCGGTCGATTACTATCTAGGCGGCAGCTCCAGTCGTGTACATCCGTCGGCTAGTAGTCGTAGACCTCTCTGGTCCGTTCTCATTAGTCAGTATTGTACGCGCAGGCAAGTGGGCTGTACATTACAAAGCAAGTTCCCTTTAAAATTCTGAGAAGGCAGTTTTGAAGAGGAATCAAGACGCATTATTACTAACAGCCACAAGCGTCTCGCATGATGACCATACTGCGAGAACACACAAATTGGAGCTTACGCAACGTTGCGGCATCTGCGGTTCTGACTACCCGCATATGAAACAAACTACAGGGTGATTCTTATTAACGTTTAAATCCCCCCGAAGTAACGTAGATGATGCTGAGACAAATAATTTAATATAAGACTCATAGGGTCGCAAATATCGGGAAATACACCAAAAATGGATGAGAAATGTTGAAATGTGACGTCACCAGATGGTACACCTCGCCGCACGTACAGCGGTTGGGGTTTGGCGTGAAGGGATGATTTAGCGATGTAATACTTGCATTCCAGCAAACGGCCGAAATTTGGAACACCTTTTGTAAATGCGATCTATTGTAAACGTAGAAGATATATAATCCTCGCTGTAGCAAAGTGAAAGCCGTTCTTATTTTGCGTTTCTTTCCTTTTTTACCTTCTTTTTTGGTTTATTAAAGAAAACTTAGATAATTTACTGGTAATGACGCAATTTGGAAGCGTGTACTCATTTACTTCTGACCCAACATGGTAGATTTAATTGTACTTTGGAATAAACCAGCGGAGACTGCGGACTGTTAAATAAAGTGATAAATTAATACCTCAGTGTCTAACGCAATGAGAAAAAAACTGCCTGCCAGATGCAAGACTCGAACCCTCAGCTCCACGTGCTGAAGTCGCGCACTTGGTCCCAGAGCAACATGGGACGTGAGTAATTGACTTAGACTGGGATGATCAGCTGCGACAGGCTCAATCGTGCGGCGACGTACGTCATGTGGTGACGTCAGATGTTCAACACTTGTCATCCACTCCTAGGTTATTTCCCGATATTCGCGACCTCATGTGTCTTATATTAAATTAATTATCTCAGTGGCAGCTACATCGCTTCGGAGGTTTTTAAATATTAATAAGAGGTAGGTTCAAATCAGCACAGAGGGATCTATGAGGCATCAGTACAATACGAATGGAGGCATACAAACTCTGAAGTCAAATTCTGTGGGAACAGGCCTTGGAAGGTACAGTGGTACTGGCCGACCACCGTGCCACCCTCAGCCGACAGGCGTCACTGATTGCGGATATCAAATGGCATGGTCATGGACTGTGCGGCTGGTCCCGGCGGAGGTTCGAGTCCTCCCTCGGGCATGGGTGTGTGTGTGTTTGTCCTTAGGATAATTTCGGTTAAGTAGTGTGTAAGCTTAGGGACTGATGACCTTAGCAGTTAAGTCCCATAGGTTTTCACACACATTTTAACATCAAATGGCATGTGGTCAGCATATTGCTCTCCTGCCAGTTGTCAGCAATCAGTGTAGTAACTCCTCAGTTGCCTGATTGCACCCCGTTTTCAAACAGCGTTAGACAGACCCGGATCGTCATCCACTCAAGTGCTACGCAGGCCCGAAAGCCCTTAATTTCGGTGTTACCACTGCAGCAAGGCCATAGCCCGAACTGAGAAATAATCGCAGCAAAATTCCACAGTGATCCAGGAAAGCTTTTTATCTTTGTTTTCAGTCAGGACCACAATATTTTATACGAGGTACCTAATTTCAGTCTATGATGACCATCTTCAAGTCTTCAATACAAACAATGTGATTGAAACGTTCTTTGTACTGGGGTTTAGAATATGAACATCATAGACCAAAATTAGTTACCTAGTACAAAATGCTGTGGTTCTTAAATGGAATAAAAACAAAAATAAGAAAAAAACCTTTTTGTCAGCCAAGGCGTCAGGCAAGGCTGTAGTTGTCGCCGACACTTTTTAATATATGATGGCAGGTGAAGTGGTGGTAGTGTGTCTGTGTGTGGGAGAGGATTTGGTAAGTGCTGGGGATAATTTTAAGCAGGATATTAATACAAATTTTTGATCAGTTAAAAACTTCGTAAAACCAAGACCACATAAATATTCTTTATTTACAAACAGCAGGTTTCTACAGAGTTTCCTATCATTTTCAGATCTTCAGAAATTTGTTATAAAATGTGTTCATTTGAGGTTGGCCTTCACGCCAAGTCGACAGCAAAGTCTGTAGAAACCTGTTGTTTGTAAATAAAGAACAATTTATGCGATCTTGGATTTAGAAAATTTTTACCAAGTAAAACAGATCACTCCTACTAAGTTCTCAGCATGAGAAGTTAAGTCATTTTTTTATTAACGTGTGTTTCTACTAAATGACAAATATAAAACTTTTGCAAACACATGTGCGGTCCACACAATACGAAACTTGTACTACAAAAGTTGCTTCTAACCCAAAAAGCAAGAGAAAAACACGACAAAATGTAATATAGCAGCGTATTATATCTATCACATAATACGTTTATCATATGTGTAAGAAGAAACGTGTATATCAGGCCACTGATGATGCTTCCCAAATAAAAGAAGGGAAACACGTACAGCAAGAAACTAACTGCCTTAATTTAGTTGCATAGACAGTACATACCTCCACGAAAACATGGTGTATGTATGTACCTGTGTTTCACATTGTCTTCTAAACTGCTGAATCCATTCCAATCAAACTTGGTACATATAACACTTATCGTCTAGAAAAAAAGCTCATTGAGAGTAAGAACAACCTAGCTTTGATAGAGGTGGAGATGGTGTGGTGGTGAAAAGGATGGCGACACCTGACATCTAGGCTACCCTGCATGACTTGTGTGTTGTGCAAGTAGCACAGATGAGCAGAAGAGGGGGGGAGGAGGAGAAGATGGATTGTGACTGGGGGGGGGGGGGTGATAAGAGGAACAGAGACAGAGAGGAGGAGAGGAGGGACAGACAAAAAAAAGGGAGGAGAAGATGTACACAGAGAGGGGCAAGAGGAGGAGGTATAGGAACCATGCAGAAGATGGCAAGGGAGTTTGGGCAGGTGGGAGAGGAAGACAGCATCTGGAGAAGTGTGGCCAAGGGACAGGGTGTGAGGAGGTCAAGGGAGAGGGTGTGAGGAGGCAAGTTTAAGTGGGACAGGGTGTGAAGAGACAACGAGAGAGGGGAGCAGGAGATCGACTGAGAGAGGGGAGGAGGAGGGGGGAAGTATTGGTGGCAGGTGTAAGATGGAGAGGGTTAGTGGACAAGTGTTGAAGAAGAGGGGCATACACGGGTGATGCTGTGTTTAAATCTAGTTCTATTTAAAAACAGGTAGTCTGAAAAAACCTTTTCAGTGCTGTTGCATGAGTGGATCTAAATAATAATACGTCCATTAATATTAACACTAATCCTGTATACATTGCCTTTCTAACTGGACCGTTCCACATGATTTCTCTAAAAGAATCGTTTAAATAATTTATGGAACATGTAACTAACTGCCTAAACAAACTTCTGGCCCACATTAGCCTGATATTGTTTTCCACATATAGTCGGATCATATATTTACGAGTTTAAAATAAATATATTTCAACTTTTCAAATAACTAATATGCTTTATTCAAAAATTAAATTTTCCATTCTTATTGGGAAACCCTTTACAAGGACACTTCGCCGTACATTGTACAGCGGCTCGCAGAATGTATCTGTAGATGTAATAAGAAAAACAGCAAAACTAGCGAAAAAAATAACAAGGTGGGATTCGTTTTCTTAGAGGCGTTGCAGTAAAGGAATATCGCGCAGGAGTCGTGAGTGTCGCTGCGACCCATTAGCCCCGCCCCGCCTCCTGGACAGAGGGCAAGCAGCGGCGACTGCTCCGACCGCGGCCGCCGGGGCAGTAAATCAGCTCTGGAGGAGACGCCATTAATTGTGCGCTGCAAGCCAGTCCGTTGTGACCGGACGCGGCGACGCGCAAGAAGTGCCGGCGGCGCTGCCTCCCAGCGTGGGAACAGTTCGGGACCCGCCGCGCCCCGAGACACCGGCTAACCGGTGCGTTGTCGGGCTCTCTGCAGCCGGAGGCACGCAGGGAATCCCTCCACCCAGAAGCGGCGCACTGGGGCACCGCTCCTTACGTAACAATAACTTCGGTGTGACTACTCTTCACTTTTAGATATTTTTTGTTGTTGCAGCAGCATCCAGAACTATCACCAATTTCCTGCTTCACAGACTGTCATTAAACTATACAGTTAACAGTGTCATCGTAGAAAACATTCGTAGTCGAGTAAGTTTGTCTACCAGTGATGAGTGAGTCCGGAGATGACTGTTCAGTTCAGTGCGGGAGGCACACAGTTTACCATACTGATAACAGGTGGTTCCAGGTGGAGCAGTTGCTATCCTTCCATTTCGTCTCAGAATTTTCTTTTCTTTTCTACCTGCCCTTTATCGATCTCTCCTTGTCGGCTGCCTTCTTCAAAAAGAAGCGCCCCGCAACGGATTAGTGCTCCTCAGGATGGACGGTCTAGGGATGACATCATCCAGTTATTAACGTTAATACACTACTTGCCATTAAAATTGCTACACCACCAAGATGACGTGCTACAGACGCGAAATTTAACCGACAGGAAGACGATGCTGTGATATGCAAATGATTAGCTTTTCAGAGCATTCACACAAGGTTCGCACCGGTGGCGACACCTACAACGTGCTGACGTGAGGAAAGTTTCCAACCGATTGCTCATACACAAACAGCAGTTGACCGGCGTTGCCTGGTGAAACGTTGTTGTGATGCCTCGTGTAAGCCGGAGAAATGCGTACCATCACGTTTCCGACTTTGATAAAGGTCGGATTGTAGCCTATCGCGATTGCGGTTTATAGTATCACGACATTGCTGCTCACGTTGGTCGAGATCCAATGACTGTTAGCAGAATATGGAATTAGGTGGGTTCAGGAGGGTAATACGGAACGCCGTGCTGGATCCCAACGGCCTCGTATCACTAGCTGTCGAGATGACAGCCATCTTATCCGCATGGCTGTAACGGATCGTGCAGCCACGTCTCGATCCCTGAGTCAACAGATGGGGACGTTTGCAAGACAACAACCATCTGCACGAACAGTTCGACGACGTTTGCAGCAGCATGGACTATCAGCTCGGAGACAATGGTTGCGGTTACCCTTGACGCTGCATCACTGCGAGGAGCCCCTACGATGGTGTACTCAACGACGAACCTGGGTGCACGAATGGCTAAATGTCGTTTTTTCGGATGAATCCATGTTCTGTTTACAGCATCATGATGGTCGCATCCGTGTTTGGCGACATCGCGGTGAACGCACATTGGAAGCGTGTATTCGTCATCGCCGTACTGGCGTATCACCCGGAGTGATGGTATGGGGTGCTATTGGTTACACGTCTCGGTCACCTCTTGTTCGCATTGACGGCACTTTGAACAGTGGACGTTACATTTCAGATGTGTTACGACCCGTGGCTCTACCCTTCATTCGATCCCTGCGTAACCCCACATTTCAGCAGGATAATGCTTGACCGCATGCTGCAGGTCTTGTACGGGCCTCTGTGGATACAGAAAATGTTCGATTGTTGCCTTGGCCAGCACATTCTCCAGGTCTCTCACCAACTGAAAACGTCTGGTCAATGGTGGCCGAGCAACTGGCTCGTCACAATATGCCAGTCACTACTCTTGATGAACTGTGGTATCGTGTTGAAGCTGCAAGGGCAGCTGTACCTGTACACGCCATCCAAGCTCTGTTTTGACTCATTGCCCAGGCCTATCAAGGTCGTTATTACGGCCAGAGGTAGTTATTCTGGGTACTGATTTCTCAGGATCTATGCACCCAAATTGCGTAAAAATGTAATCACATGTCAGTTTTAGTATAATATATTTGTCCAATGAATACCCGTTTATCATCTGCATTTCTTCTTGGTGTAGCAATTTTAATGGCCAGTAGTGTATGACACATCTTCACGTTAGCCTTCATTATAACGTCAAATCGTTTCCTCTAATATACCACACATCGTTTGACCACTGTTAACTTGGAGTAAAACACTTTTTTTGGGAATGTGATTACTGCGCATGTGGACTACATGCTCTGCCAGTCATGACTGGTGTCTTAAAACCATCGCTTCTGTATTGCTTGTATGTGCCTCTTCAAGAAACGAGCGAGGTGGCGCAGTGGTAAGCACACTGGACTCGCATTCGGGAGGACGACGGTTCAATCCCGCGTCCGGCCATCCTGATTCGGGTTTTCCGTGTTTTCCCTAAATCGCAGCAGGCAAATGTCTGGATGGTTTCTTTGAAAGGGCACGGCTGACTTCCTTTCCTAATCCGATGAGTCCTCCAAAGCTCTTTTAAATTCTGATTCAAATACCAGGTCCCTTATCTCTTCTAAATCGATTCCTGTTCCTTCTTCTATCACAACAGACAAATCTTCCCCCTCATAGAGGCTTTCAGTGCGTTCTCTCCACTTATCCGCTCTCTCGTCTGCATTTGACAGTGGAATTCCCGTTGCACTCTCAATGTTATCACCCTTGCTTTTAGTGTCACCGAAGGTTGCTTTGACTTTCCGGTATGCTGAGTCAGTCCTAACGACAATCATTTCTTTTTCGATTTCATCACATTTTTTATGAAGCCATTTCGTCTTAGCTTCCCTGCACTTCCTATTTATTTCATTCCTCAGCGACTTCTATTTCTGTATTCCTGAATCTTCCGGAACATTTTTGTACTTCATCCTTTCATCGATCAATAGAGGTATTTCTTCTGTTACCCATGGTTTCTTCGCAGTTACCTCCTTTCGCTGTTACCAGCTGAAGTTTATTACAGAACTCAATCTTTATCCTCTCTCATTCCTTGTCCCAAGACCATATTCTCCTTTTCTTCTACTCCTTCCCCTACAACTGCTTTCCATTCCCCCATGACTATTAGATTTTCATCTCCCTTTACATACTGTATTACCCTTCCAATATCCTCATACACTTTCTCTATCTCTTCATCTTCAGCTTGCGATGTCGGCATGTATGTATACCTGAGCTATCATTATCGGTGTTGGTTTGCTGTCGATTCTGATAATAATAACCCTATCACTGAACTGTTCACAGAAACACACAACAGTAACACACTCTCTTCCCTAACTTCCTATTCATAACGAATCCTACTCCCGTTATACCATTTTCTGCTGCTGTTGATATTACCCTATACTCATTTGGCCAGAAATACTTATCTTCTTTCCACTTCACTTCACTGACCTCTACTATATCTAGATTGAGCCTTTGCATTTCCCTTTACAAATTTTCTGATTTCCCTACCACGTTCAAGCTTCTGATATTCCACGCCCCGACTCGTAGAATGTTGTTATTTCGTTGATTATTCAATCATGGTAACCTCCCCTTTAGCAGTCCCTTCCCGGAGATCCGAATGGGGGACTATTCCGGAATGTTTTCTTTAGAAAAATTGTTTTTTTATGTATATTTTTCGTCTTAAACACCATAACGCTTAGTTATACTAACACATTTGAAATTATTTTAAAATATTGTGTGCTGTGTTCACGTCAATTCACGTCCAAATTTGCTCTGTTCTTCTATTTAGATAACAAACTAAAGTAAAGTAACGAGTGAACAGTTAGATAGAAAGATTCTGGAGGAGTAGCATTCAAATCCTTGTGAGTGGAATTATCCTGATTTAGCTTTCAGATTTACATATCCTGATTTACGTTTTTTCTGATTTCCCTAAATCACTTCAGGCGAATGCTGCGGCTTCAAAAAAAATGGTTCAAATGGCTCTGAGCACTATGGGACTCAACTGCTGTGGTCATAAGTCCCCTAGAACTTAGAACTACTTAAACATAACTAACCTAAGGACATCACACACATCCATGCCCGAGGCAGGATTCGAACCTGCGACTGTAGCGGTCGTGCGGTTCCAGACTGTAGCGCCTTTAACCGCTCGGCCCCCCCCCCCCCCCCCCGGCCGGCGCTGCGGCTTCCTTCCGTGTCATTCCCGGAGGCAAATAAAAATTTTCCATTCCCTTCTTTTCTTCTCAGGTGTACTTACTGATGTAAAATTTACATCCTATCGATTTTGGAGCCAAATGAAAGCTACGAGACACGTTCTGACTTGTCAGTACACGAAAAACAGTTCATAGTGGATTTATATCGATTCTTGCATACATGCAAGGTGCCTGATGATGAAGCCATCTGGCTCTGAAAACACAGCGTGTAAAATTGATATAAAAATACAGCTGATTACAAAAACAAAAAAGGAAATAATAAAACTAAAAAATTGTTTTATTTCGTGAAGTCCTGATTAGCTGACAGTCTCACCGTCTTCTTTCTTCAAGGAAGCTACAAGTTCCCTCACGCTTGCCCAAATCGTATTCTGTCCCTAATGGTCTCAGCGTAGACGGATAACCTTAATCCATCCCGTCCTCTCGTAAAGTTATTTCGCAGGAGCACTGCTTCTAAGTCGGTCAGTATAGCACGACAGGCTAATAGTAAAACTAAAGTAGAAATCCGCTGTTGAACATTTAGTATAGCACGTTGCCAATCAGCAAGTCAGTCGTGTTTGACGGGGGAAAGGAAATGAAACCAGGGTCGCATTAGCATCAGGTGAGCCATCCCACACTTTCATCTGCTGAAGCGACATTGTTCAAGCTGTTTGTGTTTATCTCCAAGTTTTCGAAGTTACTGCTCCAGGTGGCAATGTTAACACGTAACTTTGATCTCTAATCGCGTTGGGGGTTCAGCACGACCAGAGTACATTAGCAGCGTATTCCCACAGTCCTTCAAAATGACGCAGTCAAGTATCTTCATAAACAAATAGACTGCTATGAAGATTCCGCAATCCTTCTCGTCATATGCTATTTTACATTCTTATTACTCATTGTAAGAGCGGTCACAAGGCCTCATTTCCTATATACAGTAACTCACGAGCGCTATCACTGCATGTAATATCATTTACTAAAAACCCTCACTGCATCGACCTGCTGGGTTAGCCTTTGCCTCCTCCCTAAAGAAAAACATGTAGTTTGACCCTGAATCAGACTCTGTCAGTGTTCACGTTCAGAAATGACTTTTAGACCACAGAGAAAATAAAACCTTCGCCAAACGAACTCCCAAACGTCCGCAATTATAGTACCACATATCCGCACAGCTATCAAGCCACATGATTACATCACTTCAAAGTTCTGTAGAGGTACCGGGAAAAATCGTTTTAGAAATGGAGTGTAGCGAATGGCGGAAAAATAATATCTCTCTCTCCCTTAGATAAACGTCGACTCGAAGCGAGCAGTGTACATAATAGTGCACTAATTCACGAGGGGGAAAAATAGGGGAGCGATCATCGGTGGTCGTTGGACGTGCACTAATATACGCTGCCACTTTACTAATTCCCTCGCGACGACCGAGTACAGTTACCGGGGCATTGCCGGCTATTAAAATGTCCGTCTAAAACTCGGCTGATGAGCTTGCTTCGCCAGAGGCGAGGAGCAAATGGCGAGAGGGCCGCAAGAAGTTGTTCTGTCGGTGGGCGCGCCAAGTGCCGCCTCTGGTGAATTAGCTGCGGGGCGTTCGTCTCCAGGAAGCAAATTGAACACAAGTGAGGAACAATCGAAACAGGTTATCTCATTGGACTATACCGTATGCAGACATGCTGAAGCTTCAGCGAGAGAATAAGCAGAGGTGACAAAAGTCAGGGAAAGCGATATCGACACACACACACACACACACACACACACACACACACACACACACACACACACACATCGCGGTAGTATCGCGTACAAGGGTATAAAAGGGCAGGAAATGACGGAACTGCCATTTGTACTTAGGTGATTCTTGTGAAAAGGTTCCCAACGTAAATGTGATCGCACGCTGAGTATTACCAGACTTTGAATAAGTAATTGTGGTTGGAGTAGACGCATAGGACATTCCATTTCGGAAATCGTTAGAGAATTCAATATTCCGAGACCAACAGTGTCGGTGGCCGACGGCCTTCACTTAACGACCCATGGCAGTAGTTTTTTCTGTTTTTTTTCTTTCTTTTTTTTAGGAACACACCACAATTTCACTATTTTACTGTTTATTTAAATACAACCCAAGTTTCGGCCTTTTTTTTGCCACTTTCAAGTATTTGATTTATGTCTGTAACATATATTGCAGAACGCTTAACATGCTGTGAAGCTCAAAAAAATGGTTCAAATGGCTCTGAGCACTATGGGACTTAGCATCTATGGTCATCAGTACCCTAGAACTTAGAACTACTTAAACCTAGCTAACCTAAGGACATCACACAACACCCAGTCATCTCGAGGCAGAGAAAATCCCTGACCCCGCCGGGAATCGAACCCGGGAACCCGGGCGTGGGAAGCGAGAACGCTACCGCACGACCACGAGCTGCGGACATGAAGCTCAAAGTTGGCCATAAATTTAGAAAAATATTGGCTACCCACGAAATACCAGATGTAAAATCACCGTTTAGTAACAGATCAGTAAATAACCGTGGGAGCACGTCATATTTAGTAAAAACAGACTTACGTTGGTAAATAAAAGATAAGCACATGTCCTTAAAACCTCTTTGATACATCTACATGTAGATCTACATGGATACTCTGCAAATCATATTTAAGTGCCTGGCAGAGGGTTCATCGAACCACCTTCACAATTCTCTATTACTGTACTGTCGATAACGCGGGGAAAGAATGAACACCTATATCTTTCCGTACGATCTCTGATTTCCCTTATTTTATCGTGGTGATCGTTCCTCCCTATGTAGGTCGGTGTCAGCAAATTATTTTCTCATTCGGAGGAGAAAGTTGGTGATTGTAATCTCTTTGATTTCACTATCATTACGTTTTAACCACATGTGCTCACCTTTTATTTACCAACTAAGCTTGTTTCACTAAGTATAACATGCTCTCGCGATTATTTACTGAACTGTTGCTAGATGACGATTTTAAGTCTGGCATTTCGTGGGGAGCCAATATTTTTCTTTATTTATTGCCGACTCTGAGCTTGACAAAATGTTAAGTATACTGCAATATATGTTTGAGGGATAAAATCAAATTCTTGAAAATTACATAAAAAGTGGAAACCCGCGTTATATTTAAATAAAGAATAAAACAGTCAAATGGTGGTGTGTTCCTTTAAAAAAATATTGTATGACTGCTGCTCAGCAACAACAAAAACTGTTTGATGTCAGTGACGTCTGCAGAGAGAGACGAATTGATGGTATCGCCGAAGTAATGGATTTCAGCCTCGAAAGTGTGTGGGAGGAAGTGTAGGACAGAAGAAATTTGCGTGCTGTAGTTCATGAGGTCACGGATAGTCGGAATCAATTAAACGAATAAAGAATGTGTGTGTGTGTGTGTGTGTGTGTGTGTGTGTGTGTGTGTGAGAGAGAGAGAGAGAGAGAGAGAGAGAGAGAGAGAGAGAGAGAGAGGAGGGGGGGGGGGGGAAATCGGGGGTGGAAAGGGGGGGGGAGTCTGATAGGGGTATTCGAATGTCATAAACGGTTTGAAACCATCTTAAGGTCAACGGACGCGAAGAGTGCAGATTCACACTTAGTAGGATAGGTGAACGGTAAATAGAGGTGTTATTTCTTCTTTTGTTATCGAAAATGGGCGTTGTTTGTTGTGACGAGCACGCAACCCACAGCCATTCTTGTTATTCTGTGCTGGAGAATCTGGCCGAGCTCATTGCGAAGAAACGTTGTACAGTCCCACCTACGGTCGTGTCAGCAGGTGTGGCGTCAGAACAGAGCCAGGGGAGGTGCAATGGCCAGCACCGCGCCTCGGTGGCGCCTGCTAGCGGAGGAGTGCCGGCCGGCATGGAACCTGTCCGTCCGGCGCCAAGGCTGACACCTGCTGGCTCACAGCCGCTCACATCTCTAGTGTCGCGGGATTGTAGTTCGTCTCCGAGACTTCCCACCTACTTGTTACTTATCGTGTCCACCTGTTGATTCGCCAGTCTTACCTAGCCTGCCGAGCCTTCACGACTGTCAGTTCACTCCTACTGTTACACATGCGTTTCCGCAATAGGTAAAATTTTCCTAGAAAATTACGAAATCTCAAAAAATTTTATAGGTCATCGCACTCCTGACTGGTTTGAGCTTATCTTCTCTCGAAATTCCATATGCTGTTCCTACCCCTACTACAGAGCCCTCTTGGTTACTACTTTTTCATGTCATCAGTGACGTCACTGCTTTTCAGGGAACACTTTGTGTTCGGGCAACCCGCCACGTTTCAGCAATGAAATAACCCAAATATGTATGTTAGGTGGTCTGGGGTATGCCATACTCAGCCACAAATGTGCAATAGTAGAGAATCCAAAATAAGAGAAAGTGCTCTGAAATTTTGACACATTGCATTCGAATACGCGCGTGTATATCTCACGAAATAAGTACCAAACGAAAAAACTACAAAGAACGAAACTTGTCTAGCTTGAAGGGGGAAACCAGATGGCGCTATGGTTGGCCCGGTAGATGGCGCTGCCGTAGGTCAACGGATATCAACTGCGTTTTCTTAAATAGGAACCCCCATTTTTTATTACATATTCGTGTAGCACGTAAAGAAATATGAATCTTTTAGTTGGACCACTTTTTTGGCTTTTTGATAGTCACAAACACATGGCTCACAATTTTAGACGAACAGTTGGTAACAGGTAGGTTTATTTAAATTAAAATACATAACGTAAGTACGTTTGATCATTTTATTTCGGTTGTTCCGATGTGATACATGTACCTCTGTGAACTTATCATTTCTGAAAACTCATGCTGTTACAGCGTGATTACCTGTAAATACCACAGTAATGCAATAAATGCTCAAAATGATATCCGTCAACCTCAATGCATTTGGCAATACGTGTAACGACATTCCTCTCAACAGCGAGTAGTTCGCCTTCCGTAATGTTCGCACATGCATTGACAATGCGCTGACGCATGTTGTCAGGCGATGTCGGTGGATCACGATAGCAAATATCCTTCATCTTTCCCCACAAAAAGAAATCCGGGGACGTCAGATCCGGTGAACGTGCGGGCCATGGTATGGTGCTTCGACGACTAAAGTGAAACATCTTGTAGCAACATCGGTAGAACATTACGTAGTAAATCAGCATACATTGCACCATTTAGATTGCCATCGATAAAATTGGGGCCAATTATCATTTCTCCCATGATGCTGCACCACACATTAACCCGCCAAGGTCACTGACGTTCCACTTGTCGCAGCCATCGTGGATTTTCCGCTGCCCAATAGCGCATATTATGCCGGTTTACGTTACCGCTGCTGGTGAATGACGCCTCGTCGCTAAATAGAAAGCGTGCAAAAAATCTGTCATCGTCTCGTAATTTCTCTTGTGCCCATTGGCAGGACTGTACACGACGTTCAAAGTCGTCGCCATGCAATATCTGGTGTAAAGAAATATGGTACGGGTGCAATCGATGCTGATGTAGCATTCCCAACACCAACGTTTTTGACATTCCCGATTTGTCTGCTACTGATGTGCGGATTAGCCGCGACAGCAGCTAAAACACCTACTTGGGCATCATCATTTGTTGCAGGTCGTGGTTGACCTTTCCCATGCGGCTGAACACTTCCTGTTTCCTTAAATAACGTAACTATCCAGCGAACGGTCCGGACACTTGGATGATTTCGTCCAGGATACTGAGCAGCATACATAGCACACGCCCGTTGGGCATTTTGATCACAATAGCCATACATCAACACGATATCGACCTTTTCCGGAATTGGTAAACGGTCCATTTTAACACGGGAAATGTATCACCAAGCAAACACCGTCCGCACTGGCGGAATGTTACGTGATACCATGTACTTATTCGTTTGCGACTATTACAGCGCCATCTATCACAAAGCGAAAAAAGTGGTCCAATTAAAACATTCATATTTCTTTACGTATTACACGAATATGTAATAAAAAATGGGGGTTTCTCTTTAAAAAAAAACCAGCTGATATCCGTTTGACCTATGGCAGCGCCATGTAACGGGCCAACCATAGCGCCATCTGGTTTCCCCCTTCAAGCTAGACAAGTTTCGTTCTTTGTAGTTTTTTCGCTTGACGCTTATTTCGTGAGATATTTGGCCCGGTCACGATCAATGGACCACCCTGTATATTGCAAACTATCGGTGTCAATGCGTTGTTAATTCTGAAGCGTTTTTGGCGCTCGAATATAACAGGCTAGTCTCGATGGCAGGGAGAGATAGGAGCACGCACCTTGTCGACGATTGGCGCCTGTCTGCGTATCAGAGCTTGGCTTCTGGCGGGTACTTTTTGTTCCCGATGTGCGCGGAAATACACAGACGGTACCTTTATGTATATGGCGTGCTACAACCCATAGAAGAATTTTAATCGCCTTGACGTCGGCCGCGGAAGCGTACGTAGTTGTGTCAGCTACATAGAAGTCAATCTACGAAGCCGCTTTCTAATTCAGATTTTGAGTCCACACGAACATGTCCAGGAAAACACCTGGTGGACCCTGGGTAGCTGAATGCGGTAGCCAGACGTGGTTTATTTACTAGCGTCGAGTAAAAACTCGCGCCGCGGAGTCTGGCGGAAGCGGAGTGGAGGCGCTAGTTGTGAAGTTCCGCGGCACAGCTTGCCGCGCTGCGAAATGATTAATGAAGCTGGTCGGTGGAAGAGAGACGCTGGGCGACGCACCATTCGCCGCTGCGGACGCGCTCCCCGTTCAGAGGTGCGGACGACAGTGTCGGCAGGGTCCGCGCCGCGCCGCGCCGGCGCCGAGATGTGAATAGCGATACGCGGAGCAGAGCGTTCACGCACTCCGTTTTTGTTTCTCTTATTTTGGAGTTGTCACCGGAGAAATTAATGACACGGAACGTGTTCTGAAAGTTGCACAAGCAGCGGTCGCCACAGAGGATGGACGTCAGCTCGGATGAGCGTCGCTGTGGCGGGGATCACGACAGCTCGTGCTCGGCTCAAAGGCGACAGACTTGTTTGTCCGGTCGTGCCGCTCGCTTAGCGATGGCGGCGGACTGCCGGCGCAGATAGAATCCCACTGCTGCTCTCTGCCCGTCTGACGGCGAACGAGATGACAAATAGGATATTCTCGTGCGAGCAGATAGCACTCTCGCAGCATCACAGCTCAGATCAGTCTGACATGCGCAGACAACTACAAGACAAGAATTCGCTAGGTATATTTTCAGCTTCTCTGTTGTGGATTTAAGACTTAATTCTGCTACAGCAATGTGCTATCTACCCGTCGTCCAGAAATGCCAACGATCACTTCAGTTCCATCTCAACCAGTTCACCTTTTGGTGGTATCAGTGGACCCTCAGATCAAACCTTCCAAGACCGAGGCAGCATGAACCAATCACAGCTTCCGATTCATTACCTCACTATTTACAACGATCCTCTCCAATTAATTAACACGCTAAAATACTTCGTATTACCCCCTGCCAAAACTAATATGGGAACCGCATCTACTTACGATACAACAAAAAGCTCACACTAGAATGAACCTACTAACCAGCAGAACATGGGGATTGCATCCCCCCATCATACGCCTCACTCATCAGTCTACTGACTGGTCTGATTCGACTCGCCACAAATTCGTCTCCTGTGCCAACTTTATCATCTCAGAATAGCAATTACAAATCATGTCTTCAATTATTTGCTGACGGTGTTCCAGTTTCCGTCTTCCTCTACAGTTTTTACCCTCTGCTACCATGGATGATATTGGTTGAAAATGGCTCTGAGCACTATGGGACTTAACTTCTGAGGTCATCAGTCCCCTAGAACTTAGAACTACTTAAACCTAACTAACCTAAGGACATCACACACATCCATGCCCGAGGCAGGATTCGAACCTGCGACCCTAGCGGTCGCTCGGTTCCAGACTGTAGCGCCTAGAACCGCACGGCTACTCCGGCCGGCTTGGATGATATTCCCTGAAGTCTTAACAGATTTCCTACCATCCTGTCCCTTCTTCCTGTCAGCGTTTCCCATAAATTCTTTTCCTATTCGATTCGGTGAGAACTTTCTCATTCCTTTCCTTATCAGTCCACCTAATTTTCAACGTTTTTCTGCAGCAGCACATCCCAAACGCTTAGATTCTCTTCTATTTCCGTTTTCCCGCAATCAGTATTTCAGTACCATACAATGCTGTGCTCCAAATGTACATTTTTCAGGTATTTCTGCCTCAAATTAAAAGCTATCTTTGATACTAGTAGAATTGTCTTGGCCAGGAATGTCCTTTTGCAAGTGCTACTCTGCTTTTTATGTCCTATTTGCTCCTTTCGTCATGTGTTATTTTGCTGCTCAACGTTCTCTACTTCGTGATCACCAGTAATGATAAGTTTCTCGATGTTCTCATTTCTGCTACTGCTCATTACATTCATCTTTCTTCTGTTTACTCTCATTCCATATTCTTTACTCATTAGACTCCTCACTCCATCCTAGAGATCCTGTAATTCTTCGTCACTTTTACTGAGGACAGCTA
Organism: Schistocerca serialis cubense; assembly: GCF_023864345.2. Taxonomy (NCBI): domain Eukaryota; kingdom Metazoa; phylum Arthropoda; class Insecta; order Orthoptera; family Acrididae; genus Schistocerca; species Schistocerca serialis. Next base: position 188,395,345 of record NC_064646.1, on the reverse strand, counting down.
TACCTTCAAAGAATCTTATCATTGATATCCTTTCATCTTGAATGTTAATATTTCTGTCATTGCCTCTTCGATGTATAGATTGAAAAGTAGGGGCGAAAGACAACATCCCTGTCTTAAACCTTTTTAATTCAAGCATCTACGACGCCTTAACCCAGTCATTGCCACTTATGCCTGCGCCGTATGGATTGCCTCTATATCAGAATTCTGTCACTCCCTCCAAATACTTCACCGCCTTCTCTATCCTCTTGTTCGCTGCCGCTCGTATCTTGTACAGACCTAATTATTTCACCCTGCCCTCTCTCTTCTCACCCACATGGAGCAGTTTCTGATTTCCTTCTTATCCCATAAACTTGACACTAACCATAATTTTTTTTCATTATTGAGTACCGGTACCAGCTCTAGTACTTTTCCGCCGTTGTGCCAGCACATCCTTCCAACTTTACACCTATGCCCTGCTTAACCAGCAAGCCACCGCGATCTCTATCCATCCTTCCAGATTTAAATACTCCTCTTCTTCTCCGTCTCAGGGCTCCTCCCCGCTATTCTTCCTACAGCAGCTACGTTCGGAGCCCTCACCCCCATCTGTTCCATAGCACATTCCTCCCAAAATAATTCTCCCCTAAAAACTCCGACTTTTCATCCATCCCTACTACCTGTCAGTCCCACACTCGTGCTTCGCGATTACCAAGAACGCCAAACACTAGAACACTAGAATGAAATTTTGACTCTACAGCGGAGTGTGCGCTGATATGAAACTTCCTGGCACATTAAAACTGTGTGCCGGACCGAGACTCGAACTCAGGACCTTTGCCTTTCGTGGGCAACTGCTCTACCGACTGAGCTACCCAAGCATGACTCACGCCCCGTCCTCACAGCTTTACTTCTGCCAGTACCTCGTCTCCTACCTTCCAAACTTAACAGAAGCTCTCCTCTGCGAACCTTGCAGAACTGACACTCATGAAAGAAAGGATATGGGGGGGGGGGGGGGGGGGGGACGTGGCTTAGCCACAGCCTGGGGGATGTTTCTAGAATGAAATTTTCAATCTACAGCAAGGTTTGCAGGAGAGCTTCTGTAAAGTTTGGAAGGTAGGAAACGAGGTACTGGCAGAAGTAAAGCTGTGAGGACGGGGCGTGAGTCGTGTTTGAGTAGCTCAGTCGATAGCTCACTAGCCCGCGAAAGGCAAAGGTTCCGAGTTCGAGTCTCGGTCCGGCACACAGTTTTAATCTGACAGGAAGTTTCACTAGTACAGTACATCAGTTTTCTTTTATGTAATGATGAAAAAATCGTATTTTATGTTTCAAGAAAAACTAGTTCAACTTACAAGGTTTATGCATGTTTATACCTCCTAGTATTGCGGTTCCCAAGCTTTATAAAACTACTACCCCAGAACGAGATCAGATACTACCCAACACCACACCCAAATAACGAGTTTTGTATCGTTGGGGACCACAGTCATTTAGAACTTTGAAATTTCCGCCATTTTACTGCAAATTACTGCTCATTTATTTCACGGTATCATGATTTCAGCTTTACAGTCATTCTCAAGTGCAACTTGAAATGTCATAAAATGTCCGTCACAGCTAATCGATACGTCATCTTCGAAATACCGTATACCTAGTCTTATAAACCGGTCGACATGTCCTCATATCCCATAATATGACGACTGGTTTATAAGATCAGATATAGTTATTTCGACGATGACACGTCATTTAGACATGTGGTGGTGCGCTTGTTTGGTAAAACATACACAGCTCGCCTACGTACGACTCATCGCCAGCCATCTGTCCTGGAGCACGGGGTTCGTGACGGACAGGTCTCCGTGCCGGCTCCGGCGTAAGGCGAATTAGGATGCCCACAAAACCTTAAGCGTGGACGGAGATCTTTCGTACTGAATCAACTTGTATGGTGCTCGCAGTCTTGCCAGTGTTGTGCGATTTATGAAATTCTTGGCGGGCTGTGAACAGCCGCCTTATTTTATTTTTTTTAATGCAATTTGATGGAAGTATACTATTTTTAAGGAATCTTGTGTTTTCAATCATTTTTCCTTGTGTGATTGACCATTTTATTGCTTTAAAGGAGTAAGGTATCACCCATCAGTAAATAGACGCTGTTGGAAACAATATTTAACTCTTTCACAGTTTATTTAACGCCCTCTGAAGTCTCACAAGTACCTAGGCGGCAGAGGTGAGCTTTCCTCTTCGCAATACGGCCATCGATGATGATCCTGTGAACTGGCAGCCCGTTTTCATTGTTCTACAATACAGATACGGCATTTCCGTTCAAAGTTTAATAGTAACTGATAATATGGCATGATCAGCTAACATATTGAAATAGAAACCCATAGCGGGAATTGTTAAGTCGGTTGGGGCGCGGGTCTAAAGGATCCAAGAGCTGATCTCAAAAAGTAGTAATGCGTTTATCTCAATTAAGTTAGGAAGCTACCTAATAAACACGTCAATTCGAGTAGTACTTTATGGAGACAACATGAACGACTATACGTGGGCCCTGGTGAAACAGTACTCCCAATCGTCTTGCTTGCGCTGTTCAAAATTGCTTGGAGAAGCGGAGGGGGCCGAGATGTGCCATACAAAATAGACGTGAAGACGTGACCGGTTTCCCCAGCCATAACCCAGAGATCGCTGGCTGATGTTAGCACATACCAAGAACACTAGAAAAAGCAAAGCGCTCAACGACTGAAAGACTGGAGAAAACGTCACCAAATAGCCAACGAAGAAACGACAGACCGACAAACGACTACTTGGTTCGTATATCTTCCGTGGCGACAACGATATATTAGACGCGATGTCCTGTAAGTATCTTCGGCGTTTTGTCATAATTTAAACAGCAGAAACATAAGTAGAAACGAGGATAGGCGCAAGTGAGTGAGAGACCAGCAGAACAGCATACGCCGCAGATGCGACCTTGGCGCAAGTTCAGTCAAGAGAACACAGCCAATAAAAGCAGTAAAATATCGTAGCCTCCAAGATCCTTTGATCTATCCTGTGATTTTTGCCTGTATGGCAGGTTGATGGATTAACTTTCAAGTAAACCCCACGCACTGGAAGAACAACAGATGGACATCGAAAACGCTATTGCTGCCATCCCTCAGGCGAACAAACGACTCCTAGTGTGATAAATGGCACGCAGCACTGCATCGACGCCAACGATAGCCATTTCCAGAACATTCTGTGAAGACAAGTTCTCCGCTTCGTTAATTGGCGTAGCTTATTTAATGTTACACATCATTTGTTGGGGCAGTTTTCTTTTCCTTTGTTCTTACTGGACATAATGTTCTGTATGCAAGAGCAAAAGTCAAGTGCTAGAACTTATCTAAAATGGAGATGAATACTATTAAAAGTTTGTTGCTTTCACAAACATGAAAGTATTGGAATTCGGTGGACTTTGCTTTAAGAGTAAGTTGTTGCTCAGGTGTGCTAGCGCACTAAGAGGCGTTTAATGGCAAGTAAAAACGGCGAGCCTGATCGTTAATGGAAGGAAGTTTTCTTTTTCTCTTATTTCCCCCAGTTTTGCGTCTTTCGTCTGGAAGAACTTCGGTACGAACTATTTGTCTAAATTATTTCCGTTTAGTTGTTCGTGACTGGCAATATTCAGGATGAAATATTTAATTTCATGGGTTCGTGTTTTGTAAGCTAGCTCTTAGAAGTAATTTATGGTTGTCTGCTGCAATTTGTCAAGGAGCATTTCCTAATTCCAGTTCTGCAGTTCTGCTGACTTAGTGTCACAATGTAATATGTTATTTCTGTTCCGGAGTAAACGATTTTTCACGCGTCAGCCTGATGAGATGGGACCAGGACTGCCATCATTAAAGCACCGAATTCGGGTACATTTGCCTTGAAATTTTAGTAGAGAAGATTGTCATTTCTGGTACACAATCAAAAAGAAAACTCCAATTATTCTTACCAAATGTAACATAAATAAAAAACAAACGTCCATTACCATACATTCCAAAGAAATTAATTTTATAATTATGTGAAACTCAGATTTTGAAATTATTTTGAAGAGCCTTTTGAAATACCTTTATATAATAATGACAATGCAATGGTGGCAACTCATTTGTTTCACGTTTAATAAAGACAGTACGTTCACACACACTTAAAAATGATCGTTCTTTTTATCTCTTTGTAAGAACGCTTTACTTATGCAACTATGTTTATATATCAGTTACTGAATTTTAAGCTGTGAATGAAACAGCTACCATAAACACATAGAAAGTGATACATTTATAAATCTGAAAAGCTATTACCAACATTTTGTTTGCATAGTATCAGCATTTTTTCGTACTAGAATTTTAGTCTCTCAGAAATGTGGCATGCCTTTCAGTTGTGTGCTTGGAAAATTTCGTAGCAAGTAGCCGCTAGCTACGTTTTCTGTAATACACCGGTGATAAATAGTACTATTTGCTTTGCCCGTGACATCCTCAGAACGGAGAAAGCAAGAGCTGCCATGAAACGGTTAGAATTATATCTGTTTTCCTTTATCAGCATATTAACAACTATATCTTACATAATGTAATGAACTTGTTTTATTTTGTAAATGTGAATACCACAGGATTCTGGTACTTTGGCACACTTTTGTGTCATCGTTCGGATGCCTGGTACAACTAGTATATGCACCAGAATCTGGATACGTATGGAACAAAGTTGAGGCTCATCAGATCTGTTAGGAGAACCTTGTTCCAATTTCCGTGCGTCGCTCAAGCGTGTCACAGATACACACTCTACACCAATTAACTGCACTACGTACACTGTGTTTCTACCACTTGTCGTTAGTATGGGACGTGACAGACCACTTCAACAGATATTCTGGCTGCCTAATAGGCAGAAACTGGACCCATGAACTTGGAAGGCCCAACGGTACCGACCGGCTGCCGTGTCATCCTCTACCACAGGCGTCACTGGATGCGGATATGGACAGCACGTCGCTCTCCAGGCCGTATGTCGGTTTACGAGACCGGAGCCGCTACTTCGCAATCAAGTAGCTCCTCAGTATGCCTCACAACGACAGAGTGCACCCCGCTTGCCAACAGCGCTCGGCAGACCGGATGGTCACCCATCAAAGTGCTGGCCCAGCCCGACAGCGCTTAACTTCAGTGATTTGACGGGAACCGGTGTTACCACTTACGTTGCTGAAACAATTTAGGACGCAAGAAGAAGCTTAAGCAACACCACTTAGCAGCACACTGAAAGGAATTTGGGACCTGGCTCGTGGTTCGCGTCAGTACGGGTCTACAGAACGAGCATAGCGTTTAGTCTAATCTAATCTTTACTTGCTTGAGCAGTGGTACTGACAACAGCGTTAGCCATCCCAAAGACCGCATCAGTTTCTGTTCCCCATATTTCTGTAATAATTGTTGAGCTGTCTTTTGAATGTATAATGAGTACGCCAATGTTTGTCATTTTCCCCTACCATTTACAGTTTCATCGTTTATTAGCTGGGACACATACAGGTTGCCAGTCTTACGGCCCACAGGTGCATCTTACCTGCAACCTCGGGAGATATTAGCAGTTTCATTTTCGTAAAATGTAGCTGGAGCCGACCACTGTGGCCGAGCGGTTCTAGGCGCTGCAGTCTGGAACCGCGCGACCGCTACAGCCGCAGGTTCGTATTCTGCCTCGGGCAGAGATGTGTGTGCTGTCCTTAGGTTAGTTAAGTTTAAGTAGTTCTAAGTTCTAGGGGAGTGATGACCTCAGAAGTTAAGTCTCATAGTGCTCAGAACCATTTGATCGCGAAATACGTATTCTCAGTCCCCCAAATGCGCCAATCTACCCAAATGAAAGTGGGCTTCGTCGCTAAACTAAATCCTAATACTAATGCTAATAGTAATTCGCATCGTGCCTCGTGGCCAACCGTGCAGTTTGAAAGTCCTAACGCAAACTGTTCATAAGTTATGACGATTTTATTTCATATAGTTCAATAATTGTCACACTGTATGCACTGCTTTATTGCGCTACATTCTCTGCAAAGCCTGCTTGCACAAACGGCTGAAGGACGACGCCAACTACCCCGCAAAAACCTACTTATAAAATAAAAAAAGTATTAAATGAAGAATTAGGAATGTAATAAAATTTCTATGTATTGCCATTGTATGGATCGCGAAGATATCATTAAACTAGTTACAGGCCGCACTGAGGACTTTAAGCAATCATTAAGCCCGCGCTCAATATGGCTGTGGGACGGGTACAAACCTTAATGGTAGAAAGGTGGATACCCTCTGCCAAGTACTTCATAGTTTTTTGTAGATTCTAGATGTGGATTTTGCACTGGCCATGAAAGGATGGATTATCTGAGAGCAAAAAAATGGTTCAAATGGCTCTGAGCACTATGGGACTTAACATCTGAGGTCATCAGTCCCCTAGAACTTATAACTACTTAAACCTAAGTAATCTAAGGACATCACACACATCCATGCCCGAAGCAGGATTCGAACCTGCGACCGTAGCTGTCGCGCGGTTCCAGACTGAAGCGCCTAGAACCGCTCGGCCACATCGGCCGGCAACAAAATGGTCTTTCCTCTCAGTAGTTCCACGTAGCCTTCCAGAGCCCGTATCGCGATCGTACATTCTCGTGACCACCGCTGCCAGCAGTCATCTATAGCAACTATAGGTTTAAGTAGTTCTAAGTACATGACACACATCCATGCCCCAAGCAGGATTCGAACCTGCGACCGTAGCGGTCGCGCGGTTCCAGACTGAATAGCCTAGAACCGCTAGGCCACAGCGGCCGGCATTTGAGAGCATAATGGTATATATTGGATACGATCCACCTTGAAACATCGAGCTGTTGCCTTTGCAGAATGCGGAGGCACTTGCACAGTAGCAACCGACGAGGCTCATACAAGCTATTCCCATAGTTAGCAAGCTGTTTCCGGTGCAGTCCTTGTGAGCGTCCACGGCGGTTCTTTCGCATCTGAACTGGTCTCGGACGCTATGTCATACCTCTGAAATAAACACAGACACACACACACACACACACACACTGGCTCACCCAAGGGCAGGCGTGACCCACAATCCGGCCGGCATCTCGCGGTAATTCGCAGCCGGCGCTATGCTGAATATAGCGGTGACGAGGCCGAAGCAATTTGCAGCGGCGATTAGCGCGCCCTGGGGGCGCCACGGACGTGGGCGAGGCTGCCAGCACGCGAACATTTACAGTCATCGACAGGCGCCATACCTAGTGGCGGCCATTAAAACTGCAACACCAGGAAGCGTAGCAAATATCGGAAGTGTTGTGTTGGCAGAAGAGCCAACACAGTGTTACGAACGGAGACCGAAATGCACGCGTTTTATGCTCACGCAGGCTGGCGTGAGGAGGGGAGGACTATACTGACGTGAGGTCTGGAACATGACAAGGAATTAGTATTCAGAAAGCGGACGTAATTAGTTTGATACTTAACTTTAATCCATTCATGATGAACGTCGCTCTTGACGGTACATGATTCACAATATCAATATCAATAGTAACTGAATATGGCGCCTTGCTAGGTCGTAGCAAAAGCTCAAGGCTATGCTAAACTGTCGTCTCTGCAAATGAGAGCGTATGTAGGCAGTGAACCATCGCTAGCAAAGTCGGCTGTACAACTGGGGCGAGTGCTAGGGAGTCTCTCTAGACTAGACCTGCCGTGTGGCGGCGCTAGGTCTGTAATCACTGATAGTGGCGACACGCGGGTCCGACGTATACTAACGGACCATGAGAAAAAGATGAAGCAGCCAACGACGCGATAAGATTCTACGAGTCGGAGCATGGAATGTTAGAAGTTTGAACGTGGTAAGGAAGCTAGAAAGTCTGGAAACCGAAATGCAAAGGCTCAGTCTGGATACAGTGAGGGTCAATGAAGTGAAATGGGAAGAAGATAAGGATTTCTGGTCATGCGAATTTAGGGTAATATCAACAGCAGCAGAAAATGGTTCAACGGGAGTAGGACTGGTCATTAATACGAAAGTAGGGCAGAGAGTGAGTTACTGTGAAGAGTTCTGTGACAGGTTTGCTCTCACAGATTCGGCAGCAAACCATGTTAAAAAAAAAGTGTGTGAAATCTTATGGGACTTAACTGCTAAGGTCATAAGTCCCTACGCTTACACAATACTTAACCTAAATTATCCTAAGGACAAATACACACACCCATGCCCGAGGGAGGACTCGAACCCCCACCGGGATCAGCCGCACAGTCCATGACTGCAGCGCCCCAAACCGCTCGGCTAATCCCGCGCGCAGCAAACCATGTCGAAGACGATAGTTCACGCATACATGTCGCCGTTGCAAGCAGATGAAGAAACAGAGCAAGCATATGAGAATATTCAGCGAGTAATTGAGTATGTAAAGGGAGATGAAAACCTAAAAAAATGGTTCAAATGGCTTTGAGCACTATGGGACTTAACACCTAGAACTTAGAACTACTTAAACCTAACTAACCGAAGGACATCATACACATCCATGCCCGAGGTAGGATTCGAACCTGCGACCGTAGCAGTCCCGCGGTTCCGGACTGCAGCGCCTAGTACCGCACGGCCACCACGGCCGGCTGAAAACCTAAAAATCAAGGGGGTTTGGAACACGGTTGTAGGGGAAGGAATAGAAGGAAGGATTACGGGAGAATATGGGCTTGGAAATAGGAATGAAGAGAAAGACTCATTGAGTTCTGCAATACAATTCAGATGGTAATAGCGAATACTCTGTTCAGGAATCACAAGACGAGGAGATATTCTTGGAAAAGACGTGGAAACACGGGACGATTCCAGCTGAATTACAAACAAAGATTTCGGAATGAGGTATTGGATTTTATGGTGTTCCCAGGAGCTGTTATAGGCTCACATCACAATTTAATAATGAAGAGTGTGCCGAAGTTTAAGGTAATCTTTAGGAAGAATTACTGTGGAAGGAAGTGGGATACTGAAGTACTGAGAAATTATGAGAAAGTTTTGGAGTTAGCTAAGGATGTGAATACTGCGATACGGAATACCAGAGTAGGAAGTTCAGTTGGGGATGAGTGGAGCTCTGTAAAAATGGCAATCACAGACGTTGGAGAGACAAACATAGATAGAGGGGAGGTAACAGCGAAGAAACCGTGGGTAACAGAAGAAATACTTTAACTGATCGACGAAAGAACTACAAAAATGCTCGTGGACGGACAGGAATAGAGCAGTATAAATCCCTTAGGAATTAAACGAGTAAGAAGTGCAGTGACATCAGGGCTGAAGTGATTAACCAATGACGGACGAAGTAAGGAGGACATGAACATCAGACTAGCACAGGCGAAGAGGACATTCCTGGCCAAGAGACGTCTTCTGGTATCAAACATAACCATTAATTTAGGAAGAAATTTCTGAGAATATACGTTTGGAGCACAGTATTGTACGGTAGTGAAAACTGAACGGTGGAAAAACCGGACAAGAAGAAGAGGAAGAAGAGAGGAGCGTTTGAGATATGATGCTACAGAAGAATGTTGAAAATTAGGTGGACTATGAGGAGGTTCTAAGAATCGGCGAAGAAATGAACATATGGAAAATACTGACAAGCAGAAAGAACAGGATCAATGGTCATTTGTCAAGGTATCAGCGAATAACCTCCATAGTACTAGAGTGAACTGTAGAGGACAAAAGTTCTAGGGGAAGACAGAGATTGGAATACATCCAGCATATAATTGACGAGTTATGGTGCAAGTACTACACTGAGATAGAGAGGTTGGCGCAGAAAAGGAATTCGTGTCGGGCCGCATCAATCCAGTCAAAAGACTGATGACTTTTTAAAAAAAAAAAAAAAAAAAAAAGATGCCGGGACCGGTTTGTAAATAAAGCTCTGCAGCTGACTAAAAACAATGCGTGGCGGAATTTGGCGGCCATCAAAGTAATCTCATGCGTATGCGATTATCATTGTAGTCAGAATCTAAGCTGGATCTCTTGGCAAACTCGAACTGCTGCCAATCTTAGCGTCATTGTTTGCGTCTATCCATCTGTCGTGTGAGGCGTAACCGGTTCAGCGCCAACAGGGGAACGTGTACGGCATATAGTACATTGGCAGTTGGCCATCTGTGTTCTGCACCAGTCAATACTAAGCGTCTGTGAACTCGCACAGCTACTCGAAGGACATAACCATCGTCTTTTTAGTTTGGTATCAATGCGTGTATCACGAGTATGAGTACCAAGCAAACAGATAGCAGACTGAGGTTTATGAAAAGAATCCTAAGGATGCGTAAGTCATCCACTGTGGAGGTGACTCACAAATCATTCCACTTATTGTTATCATCCCCTACCGAATTGGCTTATCAGGGGACGGCTCCCCCCCCCCCCCCCCCCCCCCCACCGTCGGAGGTTCGAGTCTTCTCTTGGGCATGGGTGTGTGTATTATAGCGTAAGTTAGTTTAAGTTACATTAAGTAGTGTTCAAGCTTAGGGACCGATGACCTCAGTAGTTTCATCCCATAACACTTACCACAAATTTCAAAATTGCTTATCAGGGGAGGGAGAGAGGAAGAGAGAGAGAGAGAGAGAGAAGATTCTGAGAATAGATGGTCGCTCTGTTACGAGTTCGTCTACTCAGCGTGAAGAAATAACAACAATATTCAAAACTTCATGTTTGAGACGCTGCAATAAAGAGGCAGTGTATCATGGGAAGCGATCGCTCAAAATGATGAAAACTCAATTTCCAATAAAATTTACATGTACCAGAAGCTTTTAACACTAGCGGTCCTTTATGCTTCAAGGGGCCAAATTTGAAGTTTTCCATTGTTTTTTGTTTGCCTATAGTTATCTATTACAAAGTGCAGAGCTGTATTGGCAAAAAAGTTTTTCGTTCCAGTCACATATTTGCGGCGGTTATATTACTATTTCTTTGTTGTCATACGACAACAAATATCGTCACGACATTCGGAGAGCTTACCGCATCTATTCAATTTTCTTGCGTTTGGTATTTGCGAGTTGTTTCTCACAAGCTGTTTTTCCTGATTCCCCATTGATTCCCTGAAAGAAACTACTTTTACTCCAGTAAAGTCATAATTTTCGACCTTATAATATGCTCTAGAATCTTGTAACAGTCAGTCCGTACACATATGAACACCTGCAATATTTTCCAATCAAGTAGCACTGTTTAATGTGCTTTGTTGTCTTCAGTTCCAACACCAGACGGATCCACAAGATGCTGGCCTGACGGTTTTGATCCGTTAGTTGGCTTTATATATGACTCGAACTTCCTACGATTTTCTGCTAGATCTTTCGTTACTGACTATTGAGAACTGACAATGGTTTGCCGGCCGCGGTGGTCTAGCGGTTCTGGCGCTGCAGTCCGGAACCGCGGGACTGCTACGGTTGCAGGTTCGAATCCTGCCTCGGGCATGGGTGTGTGTGATGTCCTTATGTTAGTTAGGTTTAAGTAGTTCTAAGTTCTAGGGGACTTATGACCTAAGATGTTGAGTCCCATAGTGCTCAGAGCCATTTGAACCATTTTTTTGACAATGGTTTCGTCCGCCAACACAAAGCTTAGTGGCATAGAGACCAGCTCATAGCCAGAAGCCTCAGTGTGGTGCAAACATGTGAAGCAAGCAGGTAACGGAGATCTACTCGTGCTTCCCACAGCCAACTGAGTTTGAAATGGGTCAAATGGTGGCCTTCCGAGTGTCGGGATGGTCCTTTCGGAGAATTGCCACACAAGGAGGACGTGCTGCGTCAGTTGTACAACGATGCTGATGTCAGTGATCACGTGAACTTGCTCACACCCGTAGAGAAGGTTCTGGACGACCACGCAGCACCGATACCCGCCAGGATAGTAGTACTGTAAGGGAAGAAATGGCAAGTCGTGCAGATAAAAGGGCTTGTGATCCCAGACGTGTCAACACCAACTGTTGCGGACCGGTTATTAACAGTGGGATTACAGGCAAGCACCGCTGTAGCCTGTCTTCTACTCACGCCGTCGCATCAATGAGCACGGTGCCGTCAGAGGATCACTGCCCCCACCCCAGGCCTTCTGGTTTGTGCTGTGATAAGGTACAACTCTCGTTCACCCTTGGTGTTTCTGAAGGAGCCGCTAACCAGCGCTCGGTACGAGCAGAATGTTGTTAGACACGTTCTTGCAACAGGAAAGTGATGTCTTGCTCCAACAGGATAATGCTCTCCCACACACTGCCCGTGAAACTCAGCGTGCTCTGCAAGATATGCAGCAACTTCTCTGGCCAGCACGATTTCCGGACTTTTCTCCAACGAGCACGCGTTGGATATGATGGGACGAGAAGTGACTAGTGCGACTCGTCAACCACCAGCTCTTTAACAGAACTACGTGAACAGATGGAGCAGGCGTGAAATGACGTAACCCAGCACAGTGTTCGCACTCTACAAGATGCCAGAGTCACCGCCCGTGGAGGCTGCACCACGTACTAAAATGGGAGCTTCCGCAGGGGTCGATACTTGGTACCTCGGATCCGCTTGTGCTATTGATCTGTAACTGTAATCATTTCATGTACTCCATATGCAATCTTGAGTGAATTGGAAACTTCTAGAAGGGGTTTTCCGCCGGTGTATCACATTTCCCCGGACCAATATTTGGCCACATAAAGTGTATTGGCTGTAGATGTGGCCACATCTTCGGCAGTGCACGTAGGCGGGCACAGATGCACTGTAACAGGTGGTCTGTTGTCTGACAACACACTCGCACAGCGTTGACTCTACTGTGTAGCGCAGTACAGGTAGGTAGGATTTGTACCTTCTGACACCGCTTCGAATCTGCAGAGTGTCTTCAAGCTTCCCAGTTTTCTCTGTGGACAGGGGGAATTCTCTCCTCTGGTACCAGACAGTCTTTGATGTGCTGGCCGCTAGAAGTCTTGCGTGCTTAGGTGGCAAGTGCCTCGGTTGTTCTCAGGGAACTCTGCTTGACTTAAGACTTGGCTGTTCTGATGAGCCGGCCGGTGTGGCCGAATGGTTCTAGGCGCTTCAGCCTGGAACCGAGCGACCATGCCTCGGTCATGGATGTGTGTGATGTCCTTAGGTTCGTAGGTTTAAGTAGTTCTAAGTTCTAGGGTACTGATGACCTCAGATGTTAAGTCCCATAGTACTCAGAGCCATTTTTGTTCTGATGTCCGAACATGGGGTGGGCTGTAGATGTGGTTTTGAGCCACTCTTTCTGACTGCTGAAAGCCTTCGTGTGTCTAGTGGTGCTGTTCCAGCAAGGCAGTACAGCTTCTCCAGAGGTGTGGGACGGAGACACTCTGACGATACGGCATGCTTCATTAACTACGTGGTGCGCATGTGCACTGCGTTGGACAACTGTTAATGATCGCCTCTTCGGCGTTTTGAGTCAGTCCTCAGCTTGCAAATGCACACAGGGCACAGTGCCAAAAGGGAGTGTTCACTGGAGTCCGGTGTGAGCATTTGCAACCTCAGAACTGATTGAAAACGCCAAAAAGGCGACATCAGTAACTGTCCACTATAGTGGACAAGTGAACCACATGGTTAGAAGTTACACTTCTGGCCATTACAATTGCTACACCACAAAGATGGCGTGCTACAGACGCGAAATTTAGCCGACAGGAAGAAGATGCTGTGATAAGCAAATGATTAGCTTTTCAGAGCATTCACGCAAGCTTGGCACCGGTGGCGACACCTACAACTTGCTGATATGAGGAAAGTTCCCAACCGATTTCTCATACACAAACAGCAGTTGACCAGCGTTGCCTGGTGAAACGTTGTTGTGATGCCTCGTGTAAGGTGGAGAAATGCGTACCATCACGTTTCCGACTTTAATAAAGGTCGGATTGTAGCCTATCGCGATTGCGGTTTATCGTATCGCGACATTGCTGCTCCAGTTGGTCGACATCCAATGACTGTTAGCAGAATACGGAATCGGTGAGTTCAGGAGGGTAATACGGAACGCCGTGCTGGATCCCAACGGCCTCGTATCACAAGCAGTCGACATGACAGGCATCTTATCCACGTCGCTGTAACGGATCGTGCAGCCACGTCTCGATCCCTGAGTCAACAGATGGAGACGTTTGCAAGACAAAAACTATCTGCACGAAGAGTTCGACGACGTTTGCAGCAGCATGGACTATCAGTTCGGAGACCATGGCTGCGGTTACCCTTGACGCTGCATCACAGACAGGAGTGCCTGCAATGGTGTACTCAACGACGAACCTGGGTGCACGAATGGCAAAACGTCGTTTTTTCGGACGAATCCAGGTTCTGTTTACAGCATCATGATGGTCGCATCAGTGTTTGGCGACATCGCGGTGAACGCACATTGGAAGCGTGTATTCGTCATCGCCATACTGGCGTATCACCCGGCGTGATGGTATGGGGCGCCATTGGTTACACGTCTCGGTCACCTCTTGTTCGCATTGACGGCACTTTGAACAGTGGACGTTACATTTCAGATGTGTTACGACCCGTGGCTCTACCCTTCATTCGATCCCTGTGAGACCCTACATTTCAGAAGGATAATGCACGACCGCATGTTGCAGGACCTGTACCGGCCTTTCTGGATTTATAAAATGTTCGACTGCTGCCCTGGCCAGCACATTCTCCAGATCTCTCACCAATTAAAAACGTCTGGTCAATGGTGGCCGAGCAACTGGCTCGTCACAATACGCCAGTCACTACTCTTGATGAACTGTGATATCTTGTTGAAGCTGCCTGGGCAGCTGTACCTGTACACGCAATTCAAGCTCTGTCTGACTCAATGCCCAGGCATATCAAGGCCGTTATTACGGCCAGACTATTTCTCAGGGTCTATGCACCCAAATTGCATGAAAATGTTGGCTGGCTCTGAGCACTATGGGACTTAACATCTGTGGTCATCAGTCCCCTAGAACTTAGAACTACTTAAACCTAACTAACCTAAGGACATCACACACATCCATGCCCGAGGCAGGATTCGAACCTGCGACCGTAGCGGCCACGCGGTTCCAGACTGAAGCGCCTAGAACCGCACGGCCACACCGGCCGGCCATGAAAATGTAATCACATGTCAGTTCTAGTATAATATATTTGTCCAATTAATACCGTTTATCAAATGCATTTCTTCTTGGTGTAGCATTTTTAATGGCCAGTAGTGTACATTCATGGTTCGAGAGTGGCAATACAGGTACCACACAAAAACACCTAAAGGATGACAGGTGCAACTGTCGCTGAAACCTGAGCTTTATTCAGACCGTGTTTTTACAATATGATGTGGCACCATACATGAAAAATTTTATGTCAATTTTCTGTGGCCGCGAAATCCTCCGCAACTAAGTGTAAGTTGCTAAGTCTATAAGCGGTCGATTTCCAAGCTGAAGTGCGTGAGTGAGTCCCGACAGTGGAGCGGTAAGAGTCCTCCTTGGCGTGAACGCCGTTAAACAGCGGGGATGAGAGTCACGTCGCGAGGAGTTGGCGAATGCTTAATGCGGCAGATAAGCTGAACGCCTGCCAGCCGGCCTCAGATAAGGCGCGCCCCTTGCCTTGCTGGTGTGTTCTGTTCTGTCTGCCGCAAGCACACAGTGAATGCCGAATGCAGTCTGCCGCAGCCGGCCGCCATTCTGCGTCCGCCTGCGCGCGTAACAAATCGGCAGCGAGAAATACGTGCCCTGCAACGACCCTTTGACGTCACACTAGTCGCATTCGCCGCCATACTACGCCAACGCTCGGCTCCGTGCAGAGCTCACGGAAAGTCATTACGTCAATGAAAAGGCGCCCACTAAAGATCTTAACTTTGTCGTGTCCTGCCGAAAGCTTGCATTCATTTAAACGCGCAGATAATAATTATTAAACTCGTTCGAAATAGTTACTCGCTATCCGCCGGAGACGGCTGCTGGCAGTCATAAGACCTGCAGTGTCACATTCTGTGGCATACACGACGCGGCCTACCTTCCTCGTGGGCCTCAGGCGTGACGTAACACTTGTTTCCGTTATAAGGGAAAGCAAGCATAACATACTCAAGGGTAACATCGCCCCCTGTAGTTACTCTCCACCAACAAGAAAACCACCCTACAAACAACTTTCATCGTCGCAACATTATATTTACTAATTGCCCTCTTGATGGGATGTACATGTTTTCTCCCAATTAGTTTCAACAAGAACTCACCATCATCAGCTGACTCGGTAACTGTAATAACAACTACGGTCATGTAGAAAGTGCTGATTTGACAAATGTTGCCGCGCGGGATTAGCCGAGCGGTCTAAGTCGTTGCAGTCATGGACCGTACGGCTGGTCCCGGCGGAGGTTCGAGTCCGCATTCGGGCATGGGTATGTGTATGTGTTTGTCCTTCGGATAATTTAGGTTAAGTAGTGTGTAAGCTTAGGGACTGATGACCTTAGCAGTTAAGCCCCATAAGATTTCACTCACATTTGAACATTTCTTGACAAATGTTGTAACATACGTTACGACAAAGTTCCTTCGCAGACAACCAGTTAACACAGCTTACTGCGAGTACAATGAGAAGCAGCTATATATATATATATAAATCAGACACCCTTGTGGACAGTGAGAAGCACTTTCTTAATGCTCAAGCGCTTTGGCAGCTTTTCGTATGAGATATGACAATTTGTCTTAATGTCTGTGATGATATTGTGTCTGGTGTAATCTCACGTTGTCCAGTTCAGAAAGATAATTGAGGAAACAACGCTACATTACAAAACAGCGACCATCGGATATTATGTGTCTAATGTAGAACTGCCAACAGCAAGCAGGCTCTTCCATGTCCTGTTGAAGGTTGCTCTCCCTGCTCTTACTAGAGTTTACGAATAGCTCACTCAACCATTTATTGGGAAAACTATTACAAACGTGGAATCTGAAAGATGGTATTACGTGTATTTTCAACGTATGCAGAGCGTTGCTGTGGCCGAGCGGTTCTGGGCGCTACAGTCTGGATCCGTGCGACCGCTACGGTCGCAGGTTCGAATCTTGCCTCGCGCATGGATGTGTGTGATGTCCTTAGGTTAGTTAGGTTTAAGTAGTTCTAAGTTCTAGGGGACTGATAACCTTAGAAGTTAAGTCCCATAGTGCTCAGAGCCAATTTTGAACCAGAGCATTGCTGGAAAACAAAGTAGTCAACTGCCACAAAGTAAAGTCGGAAAGCGGCTCCCACGTCGGAGGTTCGAGTCCTCCCTGGAGCACGGGTGTGTGTGTGTTGTCTTTAGCGTAGGCTAGTTTAAGTTAGATTAAGTAGTGTGTAAGCGTATGGACCGATGACCTTTGCAGTTTTGTCTCATAGGAACTTACCACAAATTTCGAAAAAAAGACGGAAAAAATCGAAGAATGGAAGTATTATGTTCCTAGTCTAATATAAATCTAAGTACGGCACCAAGCCGCAAGGGAGACTTCGATTTTTAAATGGTCATGCCAATGAAAGTGATTTCCGAACTCCGAAAAGCAGATAAATTTTCATATCTGCAAAACAAATCGCATAATTTGCAAAGACCTCGCCGGCGAATCACTCATCCTGAGAGGAAACCGACCACGGGCTAATTATAAGGGACAGTCAAATGAAAACGAGAAAGACGGAAAAAAGTAGATAAACTGTTTATTACAATATTTCAAAAGTAATCTCCATAACTGTTAATACATTTGTCCCACTGTGCGACAAGACAATCTGTGCCTTCGTGGAAAAAAGCGGCCGATGACTACATGGTAAAATGTTTGTGGTTGCCTACCTAACAGTGATTGTACCCACACGTGCATACCTTCGTCTGAAGCAAATCGACGGCCACATGTTGTCAAGGCCCTTTCAACTACGTTGCAATGGTTTCGCTGGCAAGCCCTTACATTCTACTTACAGTCCCGATCTTTGTGCATGCGACGTCCGTATTTTTCCGTCGATTTGCTTCGGACGAACAGATCCTCACCTTGATACAATCATGGTTTCGCTGACAACGACAAACGTTTATCCATGAAGATACTGACGGTCCTGTCTCACGAAAGAATAAATGTATTAACCGCTATGTCGATTACTTTTGGAATAATGAACAGTTTACTTACTTTCCTTCTATGTGTCTCGTTTCCATCTGACTGACCCTAGTATCTGTTACATATTCCGTAGGTCATGGGTGCTTCCATCAGCTCATTAATCAGGTATCGTGTCGACCCAGTAACCAGCCGAGCAACTGCAAAAAGACCAGACAGGCTTTCTTCCTTGGCTCGAGTGGAACATGGCTCTTTCTTTTCGTGCCACTCACCCCACCGGTGCCACGGCGACACGCGAGTAGTCGTTGCAGAGGTAATAATTCTAATCCCGCGGATAGCGTGTCGGAAGAAGAAAGAACACTGAAATACAACCTGTCATCAACATGGCCGTCACGAATAAAAGAAACCTATTACCGTCTGACCCTGCTGTTAGATCTGTCTTCTCGCTTTCGTCCGCCACTTCCCTCACTCCATAACATTTTCAGTTTCGCTACCGAATCACGTAAACAATATCGTTGCTTATGATTACCCGCACGCTTCAGGTGTCGGGCGTCTGAGGTGATACTACACGATAGGTGTGGGAAATTTCTGGCAATGCGGAATTAACTGAAAATTCCACACTCATTCAATGGGATGACATAGATCTATTTACAATAAAGACAAAACGGAGCGTCGCTTCAAAACCGCTTCCTAATACAACAGATAAAGTTTGTATCATACGTAACAGCTTTAGGGGCAGATTACTTGAAGCAAAACCAGAAGTCTCAGCACATACATGTTGATAAATCCTTTTTTGAGCTCTTACTGGAAGAAAATATTACACAGTTATCAAGTCGGCAGCTCAAATGATGAAATTGTTCCCCATCTGCTTCTATATACATGAAGATAGATACACACACACACACACACACACACACACACACACACACACATACACAGACACACAAATTACTCGTTGAACTATTGTGCACACACAAGACATCCACGAGCGGCGCCGAATAGTCTAGCTGGTTTTCGTGATACGTCGATGACTCTGAGTGTCAGTGTATTAATAAAGTCTATTATATTATCCATTTGTCTCATATGTTCCCACGGATTACATCCAAAGTTAAAAAATTCTTCATTGTGGTGGGGACACATTCTAATTTTGGCATGAAAAATTGGGCGCATAAGCGGAAGAGTCCCGTAAATATTGTACAACACCAACTTACTGAACTCCGGATAGTACTTAGAAAAACAGCTATCACGACTGCTACTGGAGAATCATAACATCGTGTGCAGAGGCAACCGATAGTAAGTCAAAGAGGAAAGTAACACTGGCAATGGACCGCACCTACTGCACGGATAGCTAGTAGATACCGGTAGAAAGCATGAGAGTTGTAGAAGCCAGTAGTACTTTATTTTTCGAATGTTAGGAGTCATTTACAAATTACGTTGACAACTGGAGATAAATTATAGGGGCGTTACTTCTCGCTGGTAACATTACTAACACTTTTAGCTCAGTGGAAAAATTCTGGGTAGTGTGCTTGCTTTTTTAGGTTTTGTACAACTCTCGCTGATTAAAAATAAAAACTGCTTAAAATAGCCGGCCAGGGTGGCCGAGCGGTTCTAGGCGCTACAGTCTGGAACCGCGCGACCGCTACGGTCGCAGGTTCGAATCCTGCCTCGGGCATGGATGTGTGTGATGTCTTTAGGTTAGTTAGATTTAAGTAGTTCTTAGTTCTAGGGGACTGATGACCTTAGATGTTAAGTCCCATAGTGCTCAGAGCCATTTTTTTGCTTAAAATATGAATCCCAAGAACAATGAGATTAAATTAAATTATGATGAAGATTGAAAGGTAAATGAGGAAAATAACTAAAATTGACAAGAGAATCACGCTACATAACAATGTATAGTAAAACTACGTGTATGAGAACCAAAAGTCAAAAAGCAGTGGTTATGAGATAGTGCAGTTGTTATTGTGAAGGGGCTATTCGTAAAGGAGTGCTAAACAATCGATATACAATGGACGGCTAGCAAGGAATGAGAACGGCTATTTCAAATGCCGAAGCAGTCACACGGTTGTCAATTTCACAACTTCATAGCCAATATAAGGGTACCTATCAGTGGATATTAAGATGGAATGTGTCCATCCTTCGCCTTTATGTCAACTTGGACTCTTCAGGAGACACTTTACCCAGTGGTGTCGCTCTTCGAAGCCCCTGAAGCGTCTCTTATCATTGACTACAAAAATTTGTGGCTCGTGAGTAGTTAGTCAACCATTGCACGATATTCCTTTTTAGCTCCCTACGCTCATAGGCTGTTGGTAGGACTATGGAACTCACAAGTGATTCCTTCCGCTGATTTCGTGCGAGTTTTTACAACCGCTGTCCAGAATGCTATGCGGTCCCTGTCCGTCATTATATGACGGGTGCGTGGTCTTGACTTAGCTGCGTTTCTCTCTTCGCGTTTCCACTTCACGATCACATCATGAACAGCTGACTTGGAAAGCTTCAGAAGCTTTGAAATTTCACTAATGAGTAAATATCTTAGGTTACCTGCATCGACAAGCTCAAGCTCGGAGTCTCTGAGCTCTGCCGACCGACCCAGTCTGCTGTTAATCCTTAGCTACTGGCAACACAGTATTCCACGCCTCCTTCTGTACTGGTGGATCCGTCTCTCCTGATATCTGACAGTCAATTCCGTATGCAGACAATTCTGATGAGATAGTGCATATATTGCGAAAAGTCCGCTTGAAGTACAGACGTTTGTTAGAATAACTGGCAGTTTTCTCAGCAATGACTGTGCCTCATATGCATCGATTAAAGCAACAATGTTTTCAGAAACTACCGTATAGGTGGGGCAACCACAGCTAAAATAATACATGGCTGGTGGAACTGGAACATTCATACCATGGTATTCACGAGGTGTTATTATCAAATTAGAATTAAAATGAATGAAATGCCATACGACCGCATTAGCTGTTTATTGTAGTCCACTCAAAAATCTATGGAAAGTTTCGCACCTTAAAGCTGCATCTTCAGGTGCATTTCTGAAAAAAAGGGATCATGCTCGTAGTACAATAAAAAATAAAAAATTAATTTCTTAAAAGAAAAACTTTGACCACAAACGCTGTTCTGTTCAAATGGTTCAAATGGCTCTGAGCACTATGCGACTTAACTTCTGAGGTCATCATTCGCCTAGAACTTAGAACTAATTAAACCTAACTAACCTAAGGACATCACACACATCCATGCCCGAGGCAGGATTCGAACCTGTGACCATAGCGGTCGCTCGGTTCCAGACTGTAGCGCCTAGAACCGCACGGCCACTCCGGCCGGCGCGCTGTTCTGTCTAGGTATTCTAAACGCCGTTATGTTAAATAAACTTGGAGTACAAATTCAATATTGTATGATGCTATTGATCGTCATTTTTCGTATTCATTACCTACAAGTAATTACTTCATGCCTGATGAGAATGACGATTTTCCAAGGTGGACAAACGAAAGTGTATGATCCCTCCCCGGTTGTAACCAAACTGAAACGCTCTTAAATATGGATGGCGGGCGTCCTAAATAAAGTCCCTAAGTTGAGAAAATGTAGGTGTGGAAGTTCCTGTAACGAAAGAATGTGGTTGGTGAGGAACCGAGAGTCATTTGTTAAAGTAAATAGTCAATTGAACGGCAGTTATAGTGTTCAGAGGCTATAGAGTAAGAATGAAAACGTAACTTATCAATAAACGTGAGAAGTGCTCATGGAATTCGCACAGCTGTTTCACAGAGGAAGACCGCACTGCAGTTGCTTCTCTAAATCCTCGCACAAACGAAAAAATGGCTGACATCGAAATAAGTGTCCAAGGAATAGAAAAGCAACTGGAATCACTCAACAGAGGAAAGTCCACTGGACCTGACGGGATACCAATTCGATTCTACACACAGTACGCGAAAGAACTTGCCCCCCTTCTAACAGCCGTTTACCGCAAGTCTCTAGAGGAACGGAGGGTTCCAAATGATTGGAAAAGAGCACAGGTAGTCCCAGTCTCCAAGAAGGGTCGTCGAGCAGATGCGCAAAACTATAGACCTATATCTCTGACGTCGATCTGTTGTAGAATTTTAGAACATGTTTTTTGCTCGAGTATCATGTCGTTTTTGGAAACCCAGAATCTACTATGTAGGAATCAACATGGATTCCGGAAACAGCGATCGTGTGAGACCCAACTCGCTTTATTTGTTCATGAGACCCAGAAAATATGAGATACAGGCTCCCAGGTAGATGATATTTTTCTTGACTTCCGGAAGGCGTTCGATACAGTTCCGCACTGTCGCCTGATAAACAAAGTAAGAGTCTACGGAATATCAGACCAGCTGTGTGACTGGATTGAAGAGTTTTTAGCAAACAGAACACAGCATGTTGTTATCAATGGAGAGACGTCTACAGACGTTAAAGTAACCTCTGGCGTGCCACAGGGGAGTGTTATGGGACCATTGCTTTTCACAATATATATATATGACCTAGTAGATAGTGTCGGAAGTCCCATGCGGCTTTTCGCAGATGATGCTGTAGTATACAGAGAAGTTGCAGCATTAGAAAATTGCAGCGAAATGCAGGAAGACCTGCAGCGGATAGGCACTTGGTGCAGGGAGTGGCAACTGACCCTTAACATAGACAAATGTAATGTATTGCGAATACATAGAAAGAAGGATCCTTTATTGTATGATTATATGATAGCGGAACAAACACTGGTAGCAGTTACTTCTGTAAAATATCTGGGAGTATGCGTCCGGAACGATTTGAAGTGGAACGATCATATAAAATTAATTGTTGAAAAGGCGGGTACCAGGTTGAGATTCATTGGGAGAGTCCTTAGAAAATGTAGTCCATCAACAAAGGAGGTGGCTTACAAAACACTCGTTCAACCTATACTTGAGTATTGCTCATCAGTGTGGGATCCGTACCAGATCGGGTTGACGGAGGAGATAGAGAAGATCCAAAGAAGAGCGGCGCGTTTCGTCACAGGGTTATTTGGTAACCGTGATAGCGTTACGGAGATGTTTAACAAACTCAAGTGGCAGGCTCTGCAAGAGAGGCGCTCTGCATCGCGGTGTAGCTTGCTCGCCAGGTTTCGAGAGGGTGCGTTTCTGGATGAGGTATCGAATATATTGCTTCACCCTACTTATACCTCCCGAGGAGATCACGAATGTAAAATTAGAGAGATTAGAGCGCGCACGGAGACTTTCAGACAGTCGTTCTTCCCGCGAACCATACGCGACTGGAACAGGAAAGGGAGGTAATGACAGTGGCACGTAAAGTGCCCTCCGCCACACACCGTTGGGTGGCTTGCGGAGTATAAATGTAGATGTAGATGTAGATGTAGATGTACAGTAGTTGGGCAGAAATGCATGTACAGAATTTGATAATGACCATTGACAGCTGCATAACATCGGACCACCGAGAATCTGACGGATCCGTATCGTAGAAATAGACCGTGATTAGCGAGGATATAGATCCAGAAGCGCACCTCTTGTAGTGGGAAACTGCAATCGGAAGGAGAAGGTGTTCTTGAATGGGTGAAACATCGCTTACCGGAGATATTAGGGCCGTCGAGTGACACCCACATTTTCTCAGCTTATGTATTTTGTTTAAGATGCCCACCGTCGGTGTTTAATAGTGTTTTAGTTTGATGACAACCGTTAAGCGATCACTCACTGTCGTTAACAACTGCACCTTGGAACATCGTAATTCTAATCAGGCATGAATTGATTACTTGTAACTAATGAATATAAAAATTTATCAACAGTACCACATAAAACTGCATTCGCAACAAAAGGCTTCTCAAGTTTATTTAACAAAACGGCGCATGGCGGTACCTACACAGAACAGCATTTTTGGTGAAAGTTTTTTAAGGTATTTTTTAAATTCATTTATGGTTGTCATTCTTTTATACAGGAATGCACCTGAGGTTACACATTTAACGTGCGAAACTGGACGTGGGTCATCAGATGGACAACGAGATACAGCCAATGCCCTCATGTGGACTATCATTCATTTTATTTCTAATCTGACAATAACACCTTGTGTAACATTATGATATGAAAGTTCCGGTTCAATTACACTACTGCCCATTAAAATTGCTACATCAAGAAGAAATGCAGATGATAAACAGGTATTCATTGGACAAATATATTATACTAGAACTGACATGTGATTACATTTTCAAGCAAGTTGGGTGCATAGATCCTGATGAATAAGAACCCAGAACAACCACCTCTGGCCGTAATAACGGCCTACATACGCCTGGGCATTGAGTCAAACAGAGGTTGGATGGCGTGTACAGGTGCAGTTGCCCATGCAGCTTCAACACCATACCACAGTTCATCAAGAGTAGTGACTGGCGTATTGTGACGAGCCAGTTGCTTTGCCACCATTGACCAGACGTTTTCAGTTGGTGAGAGATCTGGAGAATGTGCTGGCCAGGGCAGCAGTCGAACATTTTCTGTATCCAGAAAGGCCCGTACAGGTCCTGCAACATGCGGTCGTGCATTATCCTGCTGAACTATAGGATTCCGCAGGGATCGAATGAAGGGTAGAGCCGGCCGGGGTTACCGAGCGGTTCTATGCGCTAAAGTCTGGAACCGAACGACCGCTACTGTCGTAGGTTCGAATCCTGCCTCGGGCATGGATATGTGTGATGTCCTTAGGTTAGTTCGGTTTAAGTAGTTCTAAGTTCTAGTGGACTGATGACCTTAGAAGTTAAGTCCCATGGTGCTCAGAGCCATTTGAACCATTCTTTTTGAAGGGTAGAGCCACGGGTTGTAACACATCTGAAATGTAACGTTCACTGTTCAAAATGCCGTCAGTGCGAACAAGATGTGACCGAGACGTGTAACCAATGGCACCCCATACCATCACGCCGGGCTATACGCCAGTATGGCGATGACGAATACACGCTTCCAATGTGCGTTCGCCGCGATGTCGCTAAACACGAATGCGACCGTCATGATGCTGTAAACAGTATCTAGATTCATCCGAAAAAAATGTTTTGCCATACGTGCACCCAGGTTCCTATTTGAGTACACCATCGCAGGCGCTCCTGTCTGTGATGCAGCGTCAAGGGTAACCGCAGCCATGGTCTACGAGCTGATAGTCCATGCTGCTGCAAACGTCGTCGAACCGTTCGTGCAGATGGTTGTTGTCTTGCAAACGACTCAGGGATCGAGAGATGGCTGCACGATCCGTTACAGCCATGCGAATAAGATGCCTGTCATCTCCACTGCTATTGATACGAGGCCGTTGGGATCCAGCACGGTGTTCCGTATTATCCTCCTGAACCCACCGATTCCATATTCTGCTAACAATCATTGGATCTCGACCAACACGAGCAGCAATGTCGCGATGCGATAAACCGCAATCGCGGTAGGCTACAACCCGACCTTTATCAAAGTCGGATACGTGATGGTTCGCATTTCTCCTCCTTACACGAGACATCACAACAACGTTTGACCAGGCAACGCCGGTCAACTGCTGCTTGTGTATGAGAAATCGGTTGGAAACTTTCCTCATGTCAGCACGTTGTATGTGTCGCCACCGGTGCCAACCTTGTGTGAATGCTCTGAAAAGCTAATCATTTGCATATCACAGCATCTTCTTCCTGTCGGTTAAATTTCGCGTCTGTAGCACGTCATCTTTGTGGTGTAGCAATTTTAATGGCGAGTAGTGTAATAATGTTTTCTTTGCTCTACTTTGGAGACATCTGCGATAACTGAAAGGTACAGAACGCAAAAAGGGAAGTAGTAACGGAGCAATAACGCGAAAACATGCGGGCTTTTAAACTGTCGTAGCGCACCCTGCCCCGTGCTCCGAGGGAAGGAATAGTGCTCGTAGCCGGCAGAGATACAGACAGCGCGAGCGCGCAGACAACGGCGGAGGGAATAAGGCTGCCTCGCCGCCGACTGCGTGGCGCCTGGTGGCGCTAGGAGCAGCTGCCCCCGCCCCCCCACAAACACTCTTCACGGCTCCGCCCACCAACGGCACCCCCGCGGTGCGCCGGCAGGCAGCGATCTGACAGCCCGCGGCGGGTGGTGTGCAACTTGGTGGCGGTTTCATTTGGCTGCACACGGTACGCACCACCCGACGCCGACGCAGACGCAGACGCCGCCCCATGCGGGCGCCCCGGCCGTTTGGCGGCGGCGGCGGTGGGCTGTGACGTGCGATAACGCGGCAGTCTCCCTCCAGACCCACCCTCTGCTTTGTTGCGTCCCCTCCCCATCCCCAGAGTTGCACTCGCCCGTGACTTAAGGCTAAACAACAGAACAGGGGTCTCAGCACTTGTGAGTTGCAAGAACACACGGTGCCCTTCTCCCCAGACATCGAGAGGAATACATTTGATCGGCCTGCCTCTGCCTCTAATGTTTTGCGTGTTGAGAGTATACTAGATTATAGCAGGAAACGAAAGAAATATCCTCCTGCCGGAATATGGTGGCGTCACTTACATCTCGAATGTGAGTATGGAGAGAGTGTGCGGATTGCAGACAGAAATTTGATAGGTGTCGACACAAATAGAGAACGAAATAGATGGGGTTCGGTGTGGAGAGAAGAGTGGATGGATGTCGAAAGAAGTGGAATGCGTGTTTATACAATGTACGCTCTCACATCGGTTAAAACTTCCGGGCTGAGAGATCGGGTGGTTATGCACTGAATGAAGAAAACTCGCAACACCAAAAAGTTATTAAAGTAAAGCAATGAAATTTCAGGAATATACACTACTAATCAAGCTGCGGGCCTATGGGGTTTCGTCTCAGTTGTGCGACTGGATTCGTGATTTCCTGTCAGGAAGATCGCATTTCGTAGTAATAGACGGCAAATCATCGAGTAAAACTGAAGTAATATCAGATGTTCCCCAGGGAAGCGCCCTGGGACCTCTGCTCTTCCTGGATCTATATAAATGACCTGGGTGACAATCTGAGCAGTTCTCTTAGGTTGTTCGCAGATGATGCTGTAATTTACCGTCTAGTAAGGTCATCCGAAGACCAGTATCAGTTGCAAAGCGATTTAGAAAAGATTGCTGTATGGTGTGGCAGGTGGCAGTTGACGCTAAATAAGGAAAAGTGTGAGGTGATCCACATGAGTTCCAAAAGAAATCCGTTGGAATTCGATTACTCGATAAATAGTACAATTCTCAAAGCTGTCAATTCAACTAAGTACCTGGGTGTTAAAATTACGAACAACTTCAGTTGGAAAGACCACATAGATAGTATTGTGGGGAAGGCGAGCCAAAGGTTGCGTTTTATTGGCAGGACACTTAGAAGATGCAACAAGTCCACTAAAGAGACAGCTTACACTACACTCGTTCGTCCACTGTTAGAATATTGCTCCGCGGTGTGGGATCCTTACCAGGTGGGACTGACGCAGGACATCGAAAGGGTGCAAAAAAGGGCAGCTCGTTTTGTATTATCACGTAATAGGGGAGAGAGTGTGGCAGATATGATACGCGAGTTTGGATGGAAGTCATTAAAGCAAAGGCGTTTTTCGTCGCGGCGGATCCTTTTACGAAATTTCAGTCACCAACTTTCTCTTCCGAATGCGAAAATATTTTGTTGAGCCTAACCTACATAGGTAGGAATGATCATCAAAATAAAATAAGAGAAATCAGAGCTTGAACAGAATGGTTTAGGTGTTCGCTTTTCCCGCGCGCTGTCCGGGAGTGGAATGGTAGAGAGATAGTATGATTGTGGTTTGATGAACGCTCTGCAAATGGACCTTAATGTAACTTAATTTTGGCTGAGATGAGCACGTAGGTGCGAAGCTGTACACAAAAGTTACACAGGCAAAATCTGTAGTGGCTCGCCCACTATTAAGTAGAAGCTAAGTTGCTTGGTCGTCTACTCGGAAGTAAATGGGCAGAATTTGGAGCGGCACTCGTAGAGCTGCATAGCGCCGGCTAGATGGCGCTGTTGTCGGCGTCTGTGTCGTAGTGCCAACCTAAGGACTTGTACCTACGCCGTGGCATCGTAGCTATCGATACCACAGTACAGGTGCCGGATACCAGTTTGTGGGATGGAGTTCCATGCCTGTTGCAGTTGGTCGGTCAATAGAGTGACAGTTAATGATTTTGTGATGACACTGGAGTTGTCGTCCGAAGATGTCCCATATTTGCTTTATTAGAGACAAATCTGGTGATCGAGCAGCCCAAGACAACATGTCGACACTCTGTAGAGCATGCTGGGTTACAACAGTGGTACTGGGCGAGCGTTATCCAGCTTGAAAACACCCCCTTGAATGCTGTTCTTAAATGGTAGCACAACGGGTCGAATCACCAGACTGACGTACAAATTTGTAGTCAGGGTGCGCGGGATAACCATGAGAGTGCTCCAGCTGTCATACGAAATCGCACTCCGGGTCACAACTCCAGGCGAAGTCCTGCGTGTCTAGCACACAGACAAAAGTTCAAATGTGTATGAAAACTTATGGGACTTAACTGCTAAGGTCATCAGTCCCTAAGCTTACACACTACTTAACCTAAATTATCCTAACGACAAAGACACACACCCAAGCCCGAGGGAGGACTCGAACCTCCGCCGGGACCAGCCGCACAGCCCATGACTGCAGCGCCACAGACCGCTCGGCTAATCCAGCGCGGCTAGCACACAGAAAAGTTCGGTGCAGCCTCTCAAGCGGCGACGGCCGATGTCGCCGAGCGGTTCTAGTCGCGGTGGTGTTGCGGTCGGCCGGCCGCGGTGGCCGAGTGGTTCTAGGCGCTTCAGTTCGGAACCGCGCGACTGCTACTGTCGCAGGTTCGAATCCTGCCTCGGGCATGGATGTGTATGATGTCATTAGGTTAGTTAGATTTAAGTAATTCTAAGTCTAGGGGACTGATGACCTCAGATGTTAAGTCCCATAGTGCTTAGAGCCATTTGAACCATCACAAGTGGCGTCCTCCTAACCAACACATGGCCATCACTGGCGCGAAGCCAGAACCAGCTTTGATCAGAAAACACAACAGACCTCCGCCATATCCCCCAACGAGCTCTCGCTTTACTCCACGAAAGTAGAAAATGGTAGTGGTTTGGGATGAATGGAATGCACGCAACAGCGTGTCTGGCTCGGAGCTGTCCTGGAAGTAACATTCCTTGTGTCACTGTGGTACCAACTGCTGCTCAGATTTCTGCTTAAGATGCAGCACGATGCGGCAGATCCATACGCCGAATAAAACGGTCTTCCCTCTCAGTAGTTCCACGTAGCCGTCTACAGCCCGTCTGGCGATCGTACATCCTCGTGACCACAGCTTACAGGAGTCATATATAGCAATCACATTCGTGCCTAGTCTTTCTGCAATATCGTAGAAGGAACACCTATCTCCTCGTAGCTCTAGTACACAACCTCGTTCAGACTCAATAATGTGTTGATAATGGTGTATTTATCGCCTTAAAGGCATTCTTGACATGGCCATCACTTCCGTATATGTGGCATGACTCCTTCTTCGTGTTGCGATATTTTTTTCGTAAGTGTTGTTAAACTGATGGCGTTCCGAATGCTGCAGCGAGAGCTGTGTACAACCGAGTGCTGGAGTACGGCCTGCGTACGTCGCAGGACGCTGCAACATCGTAGGTATGTTCATTAATCGGTGCGCTCTCGGAGTATGCCGAAAGAAGACTATTTCCACTTTCTGCCACGAAGTGAGAAAATGGCGGTGTAAGCAGTCAGAATGTGGTGTGGGAGCTGGAAAAGTGGAGGCACGATCAAACGAAAGAGAGTGGGTGGGTACGGAGAAAGGTAAAATGGCCGAGTGAGTACCGAGAGCGGTACCCACTCGGTATCAAGAGAGAGAGAAAGAGAAAGAGAGAGAGAGAGAGAGAGAGAGAGAGAGAGAGAGAGAGAGAGAGAGAGAGAGAGAAAGAGAAAGAGAAAGACTGAGACAGAGACAGAGACAGAGTGACGGAGAAGGGGGGGGGGGGGGGAGGCAAGAGTTTGAGACAAGCAAACAAATACGCCCCGTCCCGACAGCATTTTCTTCTACCACTGTCCAGAAGTTGGCTGTGTTGCCTGCTTGCCTACTGGAATGACTGGGATCTGAGCGTGCCACGTAATCACAACGCCACACGCCCGGCGTGATTCTGTGCACCCTTCCCCTAGAGCAGCCTGCGCTGCTGGCTACAGCCGCCCCCTCTTCCGTCACTTCTCTCCTTCCACCCTTCCTTCCCTCTCCAGTAACCTCCCACTTCCCACACGAGCGCTTGCTTCCGTCCGGCGCGCAGATCTGACGAGACGGGAAGCAAGCAAAGCGGCCGAGACTCGTTCGTCCCGGCACTGCCGCTCGGCGGGCCGTGAGCTAATGCTCCCCGGCATCAATTACTTAGTGGCCGCCGAGGCCTAACAAGGCCTTCCCTCTTTTTGTTTCCCGACTTCCGGGCAGCCACGTATCTGACGGCGCGCCGCGGCTCGGCGCGTGCAGCGCCTCGCTTACGGCCGGCCCTCATCCCTTGCCACGTGTCTCCGCGAGTGTTTTTGCTGGAAATCTCCCAGACTGAATCAATAGGCTGGAGTACGGTAACATGTCATTACTACTGCAGTACTTGTAATCGCTTGAAATACACTGAGGTGGCAAATGTCATAGAAAAGCGATAGGCATGTATACTAATGATGATCGTATTGTGTACACAACGTATAAAAGGACAGAGCCTTGCCGCAGCTGTCACTTGTACTAAGGTGATTCATGTGAAAACGTTTCCGACGTGATTATGGCTGCACGGCGGAAATTAAGAGACTCTGAAGGCGTGGTAGATGTTGGAACTAGAATTATGGGAAAGAACACCACATTTCAGGCATTACGTCTCAAGGCGGACAACGCATTGGCCGACGGCCTTCACTTAACAATCGGGAGCAGCTGCTCTTGCGTAGTTGTCAGTGCTAACAGACAAGCAGCAATGCATGGAAAAACTGCAGAAATCAATGAGGGACGTAAGACGAACGTAACCGTTAGGACAGTACGGCGAAATTTGGCGTTAATGGGCTACGGCAGCAGGCGACCGACGCGAACGCCTTTGCTAAAAGCACGACATTGCCTGCAGCGGCTTTCCTGGATCATGACCGTATCAGCTGGACTCTAGACGAATGGAAAACCGTGACCTGGTCAGATGAGTCCCGATTTCAGTTAGGAAGAGCTGGTAAGGTTTGAGTGTAGCGTAGACCCCACGAAGCCATGGACCAAGATTGTAACAAGTCTTTGTGCAAACGTGGTGGCTCCATACTGTTGTGGGCTGTTTCTCTGTGGGATGGATTGGTTCCTCTGGTCCAACCGAACCGATCATTGGCTTGGAATGGTTTTGTTCGCTACTTGGAGACTGTCTTCTGTCATTCACGGACTTCATTTTTTGGGTGACAATGCACCATGTCAGCGGGTCACAACTGTCCATGTTTGGTTTGAAGAAGATTCTGGACAGTTCGGGCGAATGATTTGGCCACCCAGATCTCGCGACGTGAATCCCATCGAACATTTATGGGACATAACCGAAAGGTTAGTACGGACAAAGAATTCTGCACCAGCAACACGTTCGCACTTATCGACGGCTATAGCGGCAGCGTGGCTCAGTATTTCTACACGGGACTTCCACCAACTTACCGAGCCAGGTGATGCAAGGGCTAGCACACTGTACTCATATTCGGGAAGGCGGCGTTTGAAACCTGCTTCC
This sequence comes from Schistocerca serialis cubense, assembly GCF_023864345.2. Lineage (NCBI taxonomy): Eukaryota > Metazoa > Arthropoda > Insecta > Orthoptera > Acrididae > Schistocerca > Schistocerca serialis. The sequence goes on along the minus strand of NC_064646.1, from coordinate 188,363,803 downwards.
AGCCATCCTCATTTAGGTTTTCCGTGATTTCCCTAAATCGCTTCATGCAAATGCCGGATGGTTCCTTTGGAAGGGCACCGCCGACTTGCTTCCCTATCCTCCCCTAATCCGACGGGACCGCTGACCTCGCTGTTTGGTCCCCTCCCCAAAGTCAACCAACCAACCAATCCAGCGAATTTCTGAGTCGCTGCCACGTCAAGTTTTGCACTATGCCGGACAAAAGGAGGAGCGACACAATGTTAGGAGGTATCCCATGAGTTTTGTCACCTCAGGGTACTAAAATGAAAACCACTCCAATCCTCCAGGTTTTCTCGGCGAAATTCATGATTTACAAGTTATTGGGTTTGCAGCCTAGTTGCCACTTTATCTATACACGGTCTTTTCGCGAATTCCATATTTCTCATGGTCAGTTGGCGAGTGCAGGATTCGTTGCCTGTTGTTTCTGCTCCAGCCATACTGTGAAGGGGACAAGCTGTGCGCTGCCCTACAACAGTTTCTCGTAGTAGCTATACAATAAAACTGTTAATAGAAATTCAAATACAACAGAAACACTATGCCTTAAGTTGAAAATAACTTATGTTTTTGTTGCTGTTGTGGTCTTCATTCCGAAGGCTGCTATGATGCAGTGCTTCACGCAAATCTGACATGAACAAGCACCTTCATTTATACATGACTACGGAAGCAGGTTCAAACTGATGTAGGTTGCAGCAACCATCCCTTAGTCTCCCTCTACAATTCTGATCCCCACACTTCTTTCCACTGAAGATTTCTTAATGCCTCAGGATGTGTCCTATCAACCGAATACTGCTTTTAGTGAAGCTGTGCCATAAATTTCTTTTTCCCCAATCCGATTCCCTTCCTCCACATTATTTAGTCCCTCTACCCACCTAATCTTCGTCATTCTTCTGTAGCACAATATTGCTAAGGATTATTTTCCATTCTTCTTTGACTTTGTTATCGTCCCTTTTTTATTTCCACACAGGGCTAAACTACAGACACATACCTTGAGAAAAGACTTCCTTCTACAGTGGACTTCCAGCGACTTACCGAGCGAGGTGGCGTAGTGGCTAGCACACTGCACTCGCATTCGCATATTGCTCAACATACAGAGTAAATAACAGAGGGAATACGCTACAGCCTTTTCTCAATCCCTTCTCAACTACTACTTTCTTTTATTATCCTTCGGTTCTTATAACTGTAGTCTGGTTGCTGTGCAAGTTGCAGATAAATTGTCGCTCCCTGTACTTATCCCTGTTACCTTTAAAACTTCACAAAGTTTAGCCGAGGCAACACAGTAAAAAGCTTTCTCTGAATCTACAAACGCTATAAACGTTGGTTTGCCTTTCTTTAACCTATTTTCTAGGATACATCTATGATCAGTAACGCTCCACATGTTCCTACACTTCCCCGGAACCTAAACTGATCCTCCCAGAGGTCGGTTTCTACCAGCTTTTCCATTCTTCTATAAATGATATTGCAACGATCATTTATTCAACAAGTAGTTAGATAATGTTCACGCCTATCAGCAGCTGCCTTCTTTGTAACTGGAATTATTGCATTCTTCTTCAAGTCGGGATATTTCGTCTATGTCATCTATCTTGCGCACAAGATGGAATAGTTTTGTCATGACTGACTGTCCCTAAGATTTTCAAAATTGTGAGGGGAAGTCATCTACTCCAGGGGCCTTGTTTCGACTCGTCTTTCTGTGCTCTATCAAACTACGTGCGGAAATTCCCGTAAGGCAAAACCCTTTACTAAAAAAAACCACGTAATAGTCATTTATCTACGAGCAAATAGAGAGAACTGAGATGTTTTCCGACGTGATTTAACCAAACTGAAAGCCGGATCTCAAGCTTTACTTAAGACCGAACCTCAGTCCCTGTTGATTAAATTATCGCGACTCTGATCTCCATCCCTTTCCGCAGCAAGGTGTAACCATATTTCGGAAATATACCTTTGTGGAACTAGGGCCACAAAACGTCAACCTCTCACCGACGAGCTGGCGGAAGTTTGTCTTGCCAGCGAACATGTTTGGGTGTGATTAGCAGTACGGTTCTGTCCATCTAAGCTGCTGATGTGTTGTGCTTATTGCATTAACAAATTAATGGCCACACAGTAGTATCGCAGTCAAGCCCTACCCAGTAAACACCTTAGAAAAACTGTGTTTAACTAACCACGAATGGGTAGGCATTTAAAATCTGCTTAGCTTTGATTGTTTAGCTGAATCCATTATCTTCAGCTGTTTTAAATAGTAACTGCGTTATTTAGGATAAGTGTTAGTTGGGGCCAGTTACTTTAAACCCGCACATTTATGCATATTCCTCGTTTTGTGACCGCAGCTTCACAACGGTGCGTTTCCGACGTATGATTATACCCTGCTCCGGCCTTTTAATCAGGTTGCTTTCTCTACTTTACCTTGTATATTTTCCCATTACGAACCAAATCAGACCCAACTGAATGCGAGCTAAGTGCCGTAAAAGAAACAAAAGTTCAAGTAGCAAAGGAACGACGAACTATTCACTGGAACATTGTAAAACGACTAAGAGGCTCGAAGACATCTTAAGTAATAGAAACGAGTAGGCTGTCCCTGACAAAGAATACGTATATCGTCAGGAATACCCCACGGAAGTGTGGTAGCACTGCTGTCGTACTCTGTATACACAAATGATTTGGCGGTTACAGTGAGCAGCAATCTGCGACTATTTGCTAATGACGCTGTAGAACAGAAGAAAATATCATGGTTGGGTTACTGTAGACAACTTAGAGTTTCTATTTGGTATGATGAAAGGCAGCTTACGCTGGATGTGGGGAAAAATAGTTAATGCAGATGAGCAGGCAAAACAACTGTGTAATGTTCGAATATAGTATTAGTGGCGTTCTACTTTACACAGTCACGTAGGTCAAATATCTAGGCGTAACGTTGCAAAGCTATTTGTAATGGAACGAGCACTTAAGAACGGTAGTAAGGAAGGCGAATGATCGACTCCGGTTTATTGGGAGAATTTTAAGAAAGTGTAGCTCACCTATAAAGAAGACCGTTTATAAAGCACTATGTGACCTGTTCTTGAGTACTACTCTAGTGTGTGGGATTCCCACCAGGTCGGATTAAAGGAAGCCGTCGAAGCAATTGGGGGGAGGATGCTAGATTTGTTACCGGTAGATCCAACCAACGCACGAGTATTACGGATGTGCTCCGTGAACTCAAATGGGAATCCATGGTTTGTTGGCGAAACACTATCGAGAAAATATAGAGAACTGTCATTTGCAGATGACTGCAGAGCCATTCTACTGCCGCCAACGTAAATTTAGCGTAAGCACCGAGAAGACACAGTAAGAGAAATTAGCGCTCGTATGGAGTTGCTTTTCCCTCGATCCGTTTACGAATGGAACAAAGTACCCTCCGCCATGCATCATATGGTGACTTGCGGAGTAGGTACATAAATGTAGGTGTAGATTCTAAACAGTGTGGTGGATGAGCTCGTTACGGTTTCTGTCGACAGACGTAGTAGAAGAGAAAATGAAGCAGGGTGAGGGGAATTTTAATCTTCGGAGTTCAACAAAACTCTATGTTCGTCATTAACGTAAGTGAGAAATGTGTGTGTGTGTGTGTGTGTGTGTGTGTGTGTGTGTGAAAGATAGAGAGGGAGAGAGAGAGTATTTATGCAGTATTCACTTCGTCTGCTTGGTCGCTAACTGGGCTTTATTGTTGTGTCGCAAACAATACAGCTCGCACATTCCCCTCTCGTTTTTCTCTTTGTCTCCCCTCCCCTTCTAAATTACGTTCTGCACGACGGGTGCCACCGTGATGAATATTCATCCGCCTGCCATCTTAAAATCGTTACGGGTAAACGGATTAGCAGCGGCTGCCCACGAGCCCTTACCTCACGCTTGCTAACAGGCGCACTCGTCCCCTCTGCTCCGCATGCTATCTTCTCTCCCAAGGAAAGCATACACCCAAAGCGTCACCGATTTTGCTCGTTTTTCTCGTCACTGTAGTACGTCCTTACGTGTAACGAATGATGCTGCTCTGGTACGACGCAAGCCTTAAGCGTTTTCTAAAAATCGACGTTCAGGGTTTTCCGATCCTGTTCTGTAGCACACAACGTTGCTAGCCGTCGAGCAGTGGCGTTAGCGCAACACACACACATAGTGAAGCACAAGCTTTTTTCCCTTATCTTCGAAAACACACGTTTACCGTTACAACGAATCATGTTTGTTCTGGAAGGAACAACAATAATTTCTTGTAAACGCTAGAGCAGTGTTAATTACTTCTAGGTATGTACTACAACATTCCGAAACATTAGCATGACCCGTACGCTACGCTTCCCTTATTGGTATGGGTGTGTCGTTTCAGCGCGGCACAAAGTGTTCTACCATGGAATAAGTTGGAGGGATGATTTCTATATGCAGGTCCCAGCCACATCACGAAAACTTAAGTTCCTCGCGACTTCCTCAAACCAGTACGTCAAACGAGTGACGTCTTCCATACGTTGGCGATAGTTTTTCGTCGCACACAGCGCAGCAGAGCACTACAGAATACCTTAATTTTTGGTTACCCAGTTTTCGTGGATAGGTGTCTGTAAGTTTTAATAATTATTCCATATGAGCCTAGTCTGCACAAGAACGAAACATTTTTATCACACCTTGTTCAAATCGCCCACTAGTAACAGTCTGCTTTCGTCCCTGTTTTTAACTGGTGTAAAACACACTGATTTACATTGTTTTGGAGGCTCGTTCAGCTCCGATGCCTTTACGACATCTCTGTCTCTTTTTGTTTACAATCATAGCTATGCTTAAAGGAATGGAGAGAGATAATGCAAAGCCTGAGACGTCAGTTCCCAACTGTTTTCCTTAATCAATTTAGCTTGACACAGGATACCTCCCTTGAACACGCCCTTTGCTTATCCTTTCCCTCCCCTTGTTCAAATCGACTGTTGCTCTCCAAGTAAAGACCTCGGTGTCGACAGAATCAAAAAAGGAAGAAACTACATTTAGGGTTATTAACTAAGTACTGTATTCATCGCCTAAGAGTACGCACTACTAAGTTTTTGCATACTGGCCGCACATGCCGGTAAACTGGTACTGGCTAGCCATCTATCAGTGCATAGTGACAGAAAGTGGGCAACGGCTGTTGCCCCTTTCTTCTTTCTTCGTATCCAGGTAAGGAATAGTTCTTGTTAGGATCCAAAATAACAAATGCGCCTCGGAATTTAAGCAACTGTAGAGGGGCAGAAAAAAGCGTTTGGAATAAGGGGTATGTACCCTTCCAATCCTAATGTTCATTCGGCGAAGTATTTTGCTTCTTCTCGTGCAACGGCTGGCGACGAAACTACGATTCAGATCACCGGGTACAATAACGCGAATGAAGACAGTAGTATAGCGAAGGAACCTCAGACTGGAATTGTACTGGAGTGCTAGTATTCAGTGCCAGCTCACAAGAATGATACGAAGAATAAAAATTCTGATGCAATAAATAAAATTATTCCTCATAAACCGCGCAAACGCCAGCGTCCATTTCTGACATTCACCAAAATTGTCGTCAGTTGACATAAGTAAGTAGAGGGGTAAAAAATCGGAAATTCTCTTCTCGACACCGGTGGAGAACGCTCTCGAACAGAAAGAGAAGGATAGAGATGAGAAGAAAAACCTTATAGAAGAGAAAAAAAGAAAAAAATAATGTTTGGGGACAGAAGGAAATCTCATCTACAGAAAGAAAATTGCTCATAGCTCCTCAGAAAACTGATCCAGCAAAAAAAGTAAGTAAATAAAAAAATCCATTTGCGGATGTCATTTTGATGTGACTGAATACAGCGTGACCAATGCAAAGAATTGTCCCATAAGACTGTACAGATTATGAAGGTGTGATTATCTCTGTGACCTCTGACGAAGATTTCACGTGCGCACTCTTGGCCATCTGACTGCATACCATTATCTGTTTGTGAGGGTAAGAGTATTCAGTTAACGCTTTTGTACCCTTAAGAGTCGTTTCGGTTTTGGTGAAATTTATTAGTTTACATCTCGAACGAGCACATTAGAATACTCAAGAAGCATCTTACAGATATCGGAACCTTAGAAAGTGCCCACAAAGAAGAGGAAGAAAAGCCTTTAATTTGATGTTTGCGCCTTCGTCGTCCTGTTGTAGATAACCATCACGACAGTAGAGCAATGCGGGTTGCATACAGGCAGCAGTGGTAGGGGCTAGCCGGCATCCCTAGCCGCTTCTAAATTACTGCCGTGTCGATACGGCCGCAGCCGAGGCAGTGGCGGAGGGTGCGGTCCCTCGGGGGCTGTCACACGCATTTGTGCCCCAACCCTCCTGCCGGCTGGGGAGTCGCAGCTGCGCGGCTTTCTAATGGCCCGCCACACTTCCCGTCATGGGAACTGCTCTTGATAGAGACTTTTACACGTAGCTCCTGGAAGAGGCTTTTACAGCCAGCGCCGAGCGCCAATGAGCTGCACAGGAGGCTTTCCAAAAGCCTACGCCAGTGTGTTTGCACCGAATACGTTTCTCAGGCATAGGGCGAGTGAATACATTCGGCTTCTTTCTGCCACACTGCACGTTCCGAGGCGTCGTTGGCTGTCAATAAAGCACTCTTTCTAAACTTAGTACTCCATTTGGAACCACGACCCACGACACACACTGTAAGAAATTCCACTCCAGTTCTTACCCATATTTCTCTTCAAGAACGTGGCATACGATCCACTGTGCTCCGTGAGTCTCTTTTAAGAACACTTTTTTTTTCCGAACATCGCCTCGATTTTCTTCTTCTAACACACAAGTGTGTGAAATGTTTAGCGTGTACCAGGGGAAGTCACAAAATTTTAAGTGTCATCTCGAAAAATAAAACAGAGTAATTACTGTTTCTTTTGTAAGCAGACACATGATTGCAGTTCTGCTGACATATTCGACTCCTGCGGTAATGTTGCAACTGTGTCCAGATATTTTCTTTATTACACTGGACTGACGTGGGGGGAGGGTGGAGATGGAGCTGCAGATAGGGACATTACGAAAACATGAGAAGAAGGTAGGAGGTACTGAAAATGTGGGTATGGAGGAAACTAGAGAGTGTGAGTTGCGACGACAAGGAGATTTCCGAACAGTTGAGAACAAAAACGTCTTAGATACCATAAAGACATGTGTTACCACAGTATGCAGTTGATTCGTGGGAAAGGGAAACAGAGCAAGAGTAACAAGAATATACAGTCTAAGAAAAAAAAGATGCACCACTAAGGAATGAAAAATAGATATTTATGCAGGTACCGATGGAAAATGCGAAACTGTAAACTTTGGTGGCCGATGATTGATAGTGTGACGCTGCGGCGGAATTTCACCGCACAGTTGACAAGTATAGAATACAAGCGACATATCTATACCAGGGCACAAAGTCTTCGCGAATTTCATTCCGTGTACTCAGATGGATAGTGAGCACGAATACACGTCGCAGACCGACACATGAACAATATACGCAGATGTCAGCATTTGAGAGAGGACGTGTAGTTAGGCTCTATGAAGCTGATTGGACTGCTCGCCGAATAGCCCGACATTTGAATAGGAACGGTGCCACTATTCGACGATGGCAGGAATGAGTGAACCATGGCCGAGCAGAGCATCAAGAAGGGAGAGATCGAGCTAGAGAGACCGCAGAACGTGAGGACCGAGCAATCACCAGAGAGGCACTAAGAGCTATGGATTTATCATTATCCTCAACCCGACGTGCAACTGATGCTTCAGTGACCACATGGACCATTAATAGACGGCTCACAGAAAGGGGGCTGAGCTCACGGTGCCCATTGAGCCGACTACAATTGTCCTCTGTACAGTAATAGGCCTGTTTGCAGTAGTGTCGAGCACATTCGGCGTAAAATTTCATTCGATGGAGTAGAATTGTCTTCAGTGATGAGTCCCGCTTCGAACTGATCCCCGATGTCCATCGAAGACGTGTCTGGAAACGCCCCGGACAGCAGTAGGATACCAATCCGACTGTCGTCCGCTATACGACTCGACATGCAGGAGTATTGGTCTGGGATGCGACTTCATTTCATAACACGACTCCTTTGGTTGCCACCCCCGGCACCCTTACAACACGGTGCTAAGTCGACGATATTTTACGCTCTGTTTTGTGTGTCTTTCATGACAAGCCATCCCAGGCATGTATTTCAGCAAGATAATGCCCTCCCACACAATTCAAGAGTCTCTACTGCTTGTCTTAATGCATGTCAAACCCTAGCTTGCCCACAAAAATCACCGGATCTCTCCACAACTGAGAACGTTCGGAGCAACGTGTGAAGGGCCCTCCAACCATCTCGGGATTTTGACAATCTAACGCTCCAATAGGATAGAAATTGGCACGATATTCCTCAGGATGACATCCAACAATTCTGTACATCAGTGCCAAGCCGACTAAATGTTTGCATACGGGCCCGAGGTGGACCAACGCGTTGTTGTTTTTCTCAATTTTTGAAGCTCTTTCTGTTTAATAAATCATACGATTTTTCTAATTTTGTGATCATTTGTTTGTCTGCGCATGCCGGCCGGTGTGGCCGTGTGGTTCTAGGCGCTTCAGTCTGGAACCACCTGACCGCTACGGTCGCAGGTTCGAATCCTGCCTCGGGCATGGATGTGTGTGATGTCCTTAGGTTAGTTAGGTTTAAGTAGTTCTAAGTTCTAGGGGACTGGTGACTACAGATGTTAAGTCCCATAGTGCTCAGAGCCATTTGAACCATTTTTTTTTTTTTGTTCAAATGGTTCAAATGTTTTTTTTTTGTTTTTTTTTTTCCTGCGCATGTATATCACATCTGTCAATTTCCGTCCCATTCGAATAATTCCTTCGTGGTGTGTCTTCTTTTTTTTTTTTTTTTTTTTTGTCTTAGAGTGTATTAATTAACGAACAGTGTCTGGTGGGAAAGCAATAGCTGAGCACAAAACACCTAATTCAGAAATAGGTTTGATTGGCTGTTTGTGAGAAGATCATAAGCTAGTATTATTCCTCGTTTGAGAAGGACAAGCCGGAATTCAACAGCAGCACGATAGTCGCTTATCGACACTGCTGTCTGTCAGTCGACGAGATTGCTTTTCGATTCAGTCGAAATCCCACGACTCTCACACGAATATGGAACCATTAGGTTCAGGGGGACACATTCCTTCCAGACCAGCGTACAGCATCATAATTTACATATCCATATGCTGTAGATCCGAGGCGAACTAATTTTTCCAGATACCATTCATCATCGTCATACGGCCCCAAAACCTGGTGTTATTCTATGGGTGCCATTCGGGTCCTATCTTTGAGGTCTACGCATCGTTGCCTTTCAGTAAGATAACGCAGGACCACGTGTTTCCAGTGCTGTCCTCGCCTACTTGGTTATTGAGGGTTCTCAACTGTTGCCGTGGTCAATAAGTTCTCCAAATCCCACATCCACTGTACATATTTGGTCACAGGTTTCCGAGAGACAGGCACGCCAGCCACTATGATTCATCAGCCCTGCCACAGTGTTGAATCAGAAATGAATAGCGTACCTGTATATCCCGTCCAACCTCACTTCGATTGGCTACCCAGCCGGATTATTGCCTTTGTTCTTACATGAAGTTCAGCTTCTTCCCTATATTTCGAACTTACTTGTCTTTTTCATCAGTCTTCTAACTGGTTTTATGCGGCCCGCCATGAATTGTTGTCCTGTGCCAACCTATGTCCTTAATAGTTTGCTGGATGTATTCCAATCTCTGTCTTCCTCTACAGTGTTTCCCCTCAACATCTCCCTCTAGCACCATCAAAGCTAATCCCTGATGCCTTAACACATGTACTATCGTTCTGTCCTCACTCTTTTCAGTGTTTTCCGTATATTTCTTACCTAATCATGCCACTTAATTTTCAACATTTTTCTGTAGCAGCACATCTCACATGCTTCGAATTCTTCTTTCCGGTTTTCCCGCAGTCCATGTTTCACTGCCACACAATACTGTACTCCAAACGTATATTCTCAGAAAATTCTCCCTCAAATTAAGGTCTATGTTTGCTACTAGTAGACTTCTCTTGACCCGGAATGCCCTATTTGCCAGAGCTTTTTATATCCTCCTTCCTCCATCCATCAAGGCTATTTTGCTGCATAGATAGCAGGATATCTTAATTTCATCTACTTCGTGATCCCCAATTCTGATTTTAAGTTTCTCGCTGCTCTCATTTCTGCTACTTCTCGTTATTTTTGTCTTTCTTCTATTTACTGTTAATTCATATTCTGTGTTCATTAGACTATTAATTCTATTCTAGAGACCCCGTAATTCCACTTCAGTCTCACTTAGATAGCTGTGTCATCAGCGAATCGTGTCACTGATATCCCGTCAGCCTAAATATTAATCGCACTCATCAACTTTTTTTTTATTTCCGCTATTGCTTCTTCGATGTATAGATTGGACAGCAGGGGTCGAAAGACTACATCCCTGTCTTACAACCTTTTTAATCCAAGCCCTTGGTTCTTGATCTTCCAGTCTCATTTTTCTCTCTTGGTTCTTGTTCATATTGTATATCACCCGTCTTTCTCTGTAGTTTACGCTTATATTTCTCAGAATTTCGAACATATTGCACCATTTTACATTGTCGAGCGCCTTTTCGAGGTCGACAGATTCTATGAAAGTGTCTCGATTTTTCTTTAGTCTTGCTTCGATTATCCACCACAATGTCAGAACTGTCTCTCTGGTGCCTTTACCTTTCCTGAAGACAAACCGATCGTCGCCTAACAGATTCCCAATTTTCTTTTCCAACCTTCTGTGTATTATTCTTGTCAGCAGCTTGGATGCATGAGCCGTTAAGCTTGGCCGTTAATTTTGGAATGTAGGAGACCAGATACTGGCAGAAGTAAAGGTGTGAGTACCGGGCGTGAGTCGTGCTTCGGTAGCTCAGATGGTAGAGCACTTGCCCGCGAAAGGCAAAGGTCCCGAGTTCGAGTCTCGGTCGGGCACACAGTTTTAATCTGCCAGGAAGTTTCATATCAGCGCACACTCCGCTGCAGAGTGAATATCTCATTCTGATTCTACGATAATTCTCGCACCTCTCTGTGCTTGCTATCTTCGGAATTGTATGGATGATGTTTTTCCGAAAGTCTAATGGTATGTGCCTAGTCTCATACATCCTGCACGCCAGCATGAATAGTCATTTTGTTGGCACATACCCCAATGATTTCATACATTCCGATGGAACGTTATCTGTTTGATCTTAAGTCGGTAAAGCTCTATTAAATTCTGATGCTAATACTGGATCCTTATCTCTTCCCCGATGACTCCTGTTTCTTTTTGTATCACGTAGTCAGACGAGTCTTCCCACTCATAGAGACCCTCAATATACTCTCTCCGTCTCTCCGCTATCTCCTCTGCATTTAACGGTGGAATTCGCACTGAAATCTTAATGTTACCGCCCTTGCTTTTAATTTCACCGAAGGTTGTTTCGACTTTTATGTGTGCTGACTCAGTCCTTCCTAAAACAATCATTTTTTTTCTCGACTTCTTCACATTTTAAATGCAGTCTCTTCGCCTCAGCTTCCCTGCACTTCATATTCATTTTAATCCTAAGTGAGTCGTATTTGTATATTCCTGAATTTCGCTGAACAATTTTGAACTTCCTTATTTCGTCAATCACCTGAAGCATTCCTTCTGTTACCAATGGTTTCTTCGCAGTTACCTTCTATGCACCTAATTCTTTCTTTCCAACTTCTGTGATTGCCGTTTTTGAGATTTCCATTCCTCTTCAACAGAACCGCCTCCTGAGCCATTCATTATCGGAATATCTGTAGCCCAGAGAACTTCAAACGTATCTCTTCATTCTTGAGTACTTCTGTATCCCACTTCTTTGTGCATTGATTCTTCCTGACTTCATCATTACTAAAATGTGATCTGAATCTATATCTGCTCTAGGGTATGCCCTACAATCCAGTATTGATTTTGGAATCTCTTCCTGACCATGATGTAATCTAGTACATAGCATCAAAATTTGCATATCCTTATGTTGAAAAGCGAGGAGAAAGAACGTTTCCAGACAGCATTCTTCATCATCGTATGGACCCAAAACCTGGCGTGATTCGGTACAGAATATGATCACCTCTGGTTCACACACCTGGTAATCTGGACACCAGCTGCTTACATTTCTGACGTGTTACTGGCGGTGGCTGTGTCCTATCTGTGAGGTATCCCAGCTTCGTCTTTCACCAAGATAACGCAGGCCACATGTCCTCGCCTACTTCTTACGTGGGGGTACTCGATTGTAGTACAGATCTGTACGTTCTTACATCCGTCTCCCATGGCACTCATCTGGTCGAATTTCCGAGAAACAGGGACGCCAACCATAACGATTTATTAGCACTGTGGCAGAGTCTGAGCAGCAATGAAATCACGTACATACAATACTCGCCATTAAAATTGCTACACCACGAAGATGACGTCCTACAGACGCGAAATTCAACCGACAGGACGAAGATGCTGTGAAATGCAAAGGATTAGCTTTTCAGAGCATTCACACAAGGTTGGCGCCGGTGACGACACCTACAACGTACTGACATGAGGAAAGTTTCCAACCGATTTCTCATACACAAACAGCAGTTGACCGGCATTGCCTGGTGAAACGTTGTTGTGATGCCTCGTGTAAGGAGCAGAAATGCGTACTATCACGTTTCCGGCTTTGATAAGGGTCGGATTGTAGCCTACCGCGATTGCGGTTTATCGTATGGCGACATTGCTGCTCGCGTTGGTCGTTATCCAATGACTATTAGCAGAATATGGAATCGGTGGGTTCAGGAGAGTAATACGGAACGCCGTGCAGGATCCCAACGGCCTCGTATCAATAGCAGTCGAGATGACAGCCATCTTATCCGCATGCCTGTAACGGATCGTGCAGCCACGTCTCGATCCCTGAGTCAACAGATGGGAACGTTTGCAAGACAACAATCATCTGCACGAACAGCTCGACGACGTTTGCAGCAGCATGGACTATCAGCTCGGACACCATGGCTACGGCTACCCTTGACGCTGCATCACAGACAGGAGCGCCTGCGATGGTGTACTCAACGACGAATCTAGGTGCACGAATGGCAAAACGTCATTTTTTCAGATGAATCCAGGTTCTGTTTACAGCATCACGATGGTCACTTCCTTGTTTGGCGACATCGCGGTGAACGCACATTGGAAGCGCGTATTCATCATCGCCATACTGGCGTATCACCCGGAGTGATGGTTTGGGGTGCCGTTGGTTACACGTCTCGGTCACCTCTTGTTCGCTATGACGGCACTTTGAACATTGGACGTTACATTTCAGATGTGTTACGACCCGTGGCTCTACCCTTCATTTGATCCCTGCGAAACCCTACATTTCAGCAGGATAATGCACGACCGCATGTTGCAGGTCCTGTACGGGCCTTTCTGGATATAGAAAATGTTCGGCTACTGCCCTGGCCAGCACATTCTCCAGATCTCTCACCAACTGAAAACGTCTGGTCAATGGTGGCCGAGCAACTGGCTCGTCACAATACGCCAGTCACTACTCTTGATGAACTGCGGTATCGTGTTGAAGCTGCATGGGCAACTGTACTTGTACTCGCCATCCAAGCTCTGTTTGACTCAATGCCCAGGCGTATCAAGGCCGTTATTACGGCCAGAGGGTAGTAATTTCTCAGGATCTGTGCACCCAAATTGCGTGAAAATGTAATGACATGTCAGTTCTAGTATAATATATTTGTCCAATGAATACCCGTTTATGATCTGCATTTCTCATTGGCGTAGCAATTTTAATGGCCAGTAGTGTATTATGTCGTCCAAGCTCAGTTCAACTGGATACCGGGATATTGGTTTTGTTCGTACATGTGGTTCAGCTTTGTGTATACTGCTAAATCATCGGAAATTTTAGTCGCGTATTCTCCCAGCTACACTGTACACAGACAGTAAGTACGTACGTACGTAAGTAAGTAAGTAGGTAAGTAAGTTTGCTGTCTTTGCAGGTGTTGCAATTTTTAATGAACACTGTGTATGCTGTAGAGAATAGATTGGAGCCCTTCAAGCAGTGTAGCGAGACAGGACTCGCAAGGAGGAGGAGAATGAATGAGCGCTCTAAACCAGGCAAGGGCGCGATGACAGGTGGGGCAGATGCGGTGGCGGCCCACGTGTTGGCCGCTGTGGGGCTGAGAGCCTAGGCCGTAGCAGCGAGCGCTCCGCCCAGAGAGCCGACCGAGAAAAGCCGCGTGTTGGCTCCCCCCTCGGGCTGCGGAGGGTGTCTGCCTGCCCGAGACACAACACAACACAACAGCGCACCACTTGTGCGAGCGCAGAGCGGCGCGGCGCTGCTCTGGAGAGCGCGGAGAGAGCGCAGGCGAGATGCGGCGCCCGCGATAAGCCGCAGCCGTCTCCTCGAGTTCGCGGCCAGGCGTGAGGGTTGGAGGGCATGCCCTGCTGCGCCCTGCCCTTCCTCACATCTGTCCCGCCTGTTCCTGCCTGCGACTACATCTCCCAGCGCGCCGAGCAAGCACGAAGCGTTCCTTGCGTTTCTTATTCGGAGTTTCTGAGGCGTCACGCGAAGTCCCAATCGCGACCGCCGCCAGAATCTACGCGCTCTCGCTGGCTTACGTCGCGCAAACCAAATTATGCGACTTACAGTTCAGCAGATGTAATAGCTAACGTTTATTGCGGGATCTTCGCGCTGCCATGCTCTTAAATAAGAGTCACCAGCCACGCTTTGATCTGTGACACAGGTTTAAACTTCGCACTACTCCAAAGCGTTGTAGCGATGCAACGAATTTCTTAAAGATTCCGAATATACACTACCTGATCAAAAGTATCTGGACACCTGAAACTTCCTGGCAGATTAAAACTGTGTGCCGGGCCGAGACTCGAACTCGGGACCTTTGCCTTTCGCGGGCAAGTGCTCTACCAACTGAGCTACCCTAGCACGACTCACGCCCAGTCCTCACAGCTTTGCTTCTGCCAATACCTCGTCTCCTACCTTCCAAACTTTACAGAAGCACTCCTGCGAACCTTGCAGAACTAGCACTCCTGAAAGAAAGGATACTGCGGAGACATGGCTTAGCCACACCCTGGGGGATGTTTCCAGAATGAGATTTTCACTCTCAACGGAGTGTGCGCTGATATGAAACTTCCTGGCAAGGTTCGCAGGAGAGCTTCTGTAAAGTTTGGAAGGTAGGAGACGAGGTACTGGTAGAAGTAAAGCTGTGAGGACGGGGCGTGAGTCGTGCTTGGGTAGCTCAGTTGGTAGAGCACTTGCCCGCGAAAGGCAAAGGTCCCGAGTTCGAGTCTCGGCCCGGCACACAGTTTTAATCTGCCAGGAAGTTTCATATCAGCGCACACTCATCTGCAGAGTGAAAATCTCATATCTGGACACCTGTTTTTGGGCACTAACATGCGATGTGTTCGCCCTTTGCATTTATGAACCCTTGAAGTCTGTTGGGGACACTTTCAGTGACGCGTCTGAATCTCTGTGGAAGAATGGCAGCCCATTCTTCCTCAGGATCCGAAATCAGAGAAGGTAGTGATGTTGGACGCTGAGGTCAGAAGAGAAGTCGACGTTCTAACTCATCCCAAAGGTTTTTCTTTGGATCCATGTTGGAACTCTGGGCAGGCCAGTCCATTTCGGAAATGTTATTGCCCACAAACCATTACATAGCCGATGCTGCTTTATGACAGTGTGCATTGTCATCCTGGTACAAGCAACCACCGTCTGAGAACAGCTCCTTTTTGCAGCACACAAAGCTGTAAAATGTATTTATGTCCTTCCGCATTAGCCCGAGCGGTTCTAGGCGCTTCCGTCCTTAACCGCGCGGTTACTACGGTCGCAAGTTCGAATCCTGCCTCGGGCATGGATGTGTGTGATGTCCTTAGGTTAGTTAGGTTTAAGTAATTCTAAGTTCTAGGGGATTAACGACCTCAGATGTTAAGTCCCATAGTGCTCAGAGCCATTTGAAACTTCCGCATTTAGCGTTTCCTTAAGAGTTATACGGTGACTGAACCTCAACTACGAAAAGTCAAGGCCATTTGCTCAACCAAATCTTGAAATTTTCTTTCCTATTTCCGAACGTCATACATCGCGCTATTTACAAGGTACACAGAAATACATGTTATCGATTCACTGATCTTCTTTAGTTAAATTGTTATGTATGCCTTTTTGAATGATATCGCTTTACCATTTATCACTAGAGACATTTTGAAACACAGAGGAAATAATGCAGCCCGAAGAAAATTGCAGTTTCACTTATCACGCTCAACACAGATCGCACTTTCTAACAAAGAATAGTTGTAGTAACAGGAACACACAACATGCATACATACATAATTTTCCCTCCTGCGCTAGGGCTAATTACTGCACGTGCTGAACAGATGAAACATCGGATTTGAGAGATGAAATTTAGGTTAAATCTGTAAAGCGTTTTGATGAAAGTATTGTTTCTGGAACGGCAACACACAACACGTAAAAACATCGTTTAAATATGTAGTAATATTATTAAAAATTGTCGAGTCGCTTTCAGAATTGCTTAAGTGATTTACCTAGCGCTTAGACTGTTATAATTGTTTTTAAGTTTTCTGACTAATTTGTAATCGTAAAGATAGTGTTATATATGTGATATGCAGGGCGTTTGTGAAAGGTTCATCCAATTTTACAAGACATGAATGAAGGTACCTACTTGAGATGAATTTTAACTTCCTCACACGACTGCAAAGCTTTTATTTGCGTAACAAAATCCTCAAAAAGTGTAGTCTATCCACTGAGAAGATAGCTTACAAAACCCTCGTTCCATCATTACTCTTGTATATTGTTTGTCAGTCTGGGAGTCGTATGAGTTAGTACTGATAGAGGAAGTAGAAAGGAGCCAAAGAACAGCAGCGCGTTTCGCTACAGGTTCATTTAGTAAGCGCTGAAGTGTCCCGGAGATGCTCAGCCAATGCCAAAGGCAGACGCTGCAAAGAAGGCGTTCTGCCTCACGGTTTGGTTCACAGAACAGTCAACAGATATATTAGCTCCTCCTACTTACGCCATGCGAAAAGACCTCGAAGATAAAATATGGGAGTTTTGAGCTCGTCCAGAGGCTTGTAAACAATAGTTCTTCTTGCGTACGTTTCGCGACTGGAATAAGGAAAGGGGAAAAGAGACAGAGTGGATTGCTGAGTATAAATGTAGATGTAGAGGACTGGTGAAAAAAGCGGGTTGAATGTGGGCGGGAGAGGGGGGCGAGGGGGGCGGGGAGATAGCGGACAATCCAACAGATCCACACACTCTTTGTTCGCTGACTCCCACGCTTATGTCATGAAGTCGCGGCCCTCTGCCAGATTAGACTCAAATACATATGGCATTACTAACCAATAGGAGAACTGTTCTTTCCAATACTAAACCCCTTAGATTCACAAATGATACATTACAAAGATACTGAAATTGTTTACCAAAGCAATTTGCCCATAGGTGCAGGGCTGTGTGTTTCTAATCATATGCAGCGTGCAAAGTGTAAAATGTAGGAATAAAGATCAGTTTCAGAGAGCATAGCTTCAAGATGTTGATTTTTCATTTTCCGCTGTAGTGTGTGTTGCGAGGTTTACTCATTCACAAGGAACCCCTTGAGTGTGAGGTCACAGAAGGCCGATGTCGTTTACAGGATTCGACGCCACACGTATTGTATACCATGCAGCCACAATACACAATATTGGCTGCTAGTGGAAACAGGGGGTGGGGGGAAGGGGGGGGGGGCGGGGACTGGAGGTATCCAGTGGTGAGCACAGTATGACGCTGGAGCGTAACTGAAATGCTAAGTCGACGAGTAGATCACAACAGTGCTACAGTGCTAGTGGTATTGATACAAAGAAAATCAGTGGCAAAGATAAAAAAAGCAAACATTGCATTATGTCCTCAGCAGTTGCGGAAGTTGACATTTAGTCAGAAACGAACCTAAGGAATTTCGCAGTGAGAAATAAGTGGCAGATTAGATAATAGCGTTTTTTCCAGATTAGCCAGTAGAATGTGTGATGTGTACGCTCGACTGCGGGAACAATGTATATGGGGAGTATAATGACGACGGTAAGTGCTTAATAACTGAAAGTGATACTGGAGCAAGTGCCGAGCCATGTAGTACTTGTCGGACAAGGAACCACAACTCCCGCCTCCAGTGAAACGTAGTCAAGGACAATCGTTGTCAAAGGAGCGGGTACTAAACGTAATTACGTACACGGGAGATCATCCGCAGCATAGTAAAATAACAATTACGAACAGATTCGAATAATTCCGCAGAAGTATGATCGTGTAGCGCGTAAGAAAAATCACGAATTTTCAAGGGAGGCCATGGTGTACTTGTTATAAAACTGACATTTGCGCATTTCAAGGATGCTCGATGTGTTAGATAGCGTCGTGCTACGTCATGCACGTTATAGTGATTTCGAGGCAAGCAGTGCTACAGAATTGGGAGACGTAAGGTAACGAAATTTCAAACAGCAATTGACGATGCACAGCAAATTGCGGGAACAGTTCAGATAATTTATAAGTGAGATACATAAACTTATCCCATCTTCCAGTAAGGAATTTATTTTCAATTTCGACCAATCGATGTTTGAAGAGGAAATGAATATGAAAGGAACCATGGCAATTAGAGGTACCAATAGAGTTGTATCAAGACCAACTAACATCAATGCCTTAACATATTCGTGTACAATTATGCCGACTATTAATCTAAATGGTAAACTGGCTAGAAAGTTACTTATTGCACTGCGAGAAGTTGTAGGTGCTTTGCTCCCTACGGTTCTTTTTCGTGTGCACTATCTTGCAGTAGGGAATATTTACGTCACTGCAAGTAAATAGACGGAAGATAAATGCAACTATCATATGAGCATTGCTTTTAGGTTGTCAAAAAATTTGCTTTCAAATAGCTCTGAGCACTATGCGACTAAACTTCTGAAGTCATCAGTCGCCTAGAACTTAGAACTAATTAAACCTAACTAACCGAAGGACATCACACACATCCATCCCCGAGGCAGGATTCGAACCTGCGACCGAAGCGGTCGCTCGGTTCCAGACTGTAGCGCCTAGAACCGCACGGCCACTCCGGCCGGCAAAAACTTGCTTTCGCTTGATTTCTGGTCTCCCTATGAAAAACGCACTGCTTTAGAGCCAACTATCCCTCCTGAAAAGTGTGTGATATTGCAGTTCATACGACTTGGAGCAACGGGAAAAACTCAGCCTCTGAATGTTTCTTTTTTCCGTGCCTATAAAATATATTATCGCACTATTTGCAGCTACGCCTTAAAGGATAGTCAGTTTCACAATAAGCCCCACGACAGACTATTTCTCTTTCGGTTGCACGCCATCACATTCCATCAGTTCTCATCACCCCGTTACACTATGTATACACTCGTCAAGAGTGGATATTAGCTGAACGTCACGCACGGTTTGTAACTCCCAAGGAGTTCGCCTTCGATCTTGATGGTGCGAACCTTTGTGATCACTGTGGCGAGCCATTATTCATTCGGTGTTAATGATTTGTTTTGAACATTTCTTGAATGTCGACGATCTCCATATGACGAAGTGTAATACACACATCCCATAGAAGGTTGATATCTGTACCTCCACGACACTCATTTTCTCTCGCCCTCCTGAGGCACATGGTGAGCCATAAGCAGCTAATATTTTTCCTATCATAGATGTTGACACAACACTTCCAAATGAGCCTTAGTAAAGACTAAACTTGCGACTTCGCACTTAAGGCGTTCCTTGTCAGTAAGTGGCAGTTTTACCCTTTACCAGAGTCAGCTGGAGGCTGAAATGAGCCCCGCGGCTGGCAGGAAGCAGCAAGTGCTGCGGCTTGGGCAGACAGTTTGGGGAAACGCGTAGGCGCCAGCCTGTCGGAGCGGCATATGGCGGCAACGCAGCCAGCTAGCGGGCCCCACCCCACCCCACCCTACCCCAGACCAGAGCAGCTACGAAACTCCGACCGCGTCGCCGGCGCAACCCCTATTCCTCCACCGTCATCGGGCGACAGAACGGCGGCAAAAAGTTTAGTCTGCTCCGCCGGCAAGAAACTTGGAGATAAACACTGCCGCCTGTAAGGGGGTTGGCGGGGGATGGGGACGGGCGAGCCGAGGAAACGAGAGGGCCTAATGAAGACATGGCGGCGGCAGTTTAAGCGCCCTGTTCCCTCGCCCGCTCCGGACCGCCGCACACGATCGCCCGGAATTCGTGCGCCGCGTCCGGACCACTTTGACGCCTGCCTTCCGCTCGCCCTTCTGCGGGTGCCTGCGAGCAGTCTGCTGTCTGTCGAGAGGCCGCTAACAAGTGTGCAGCTTCCGGCTGACATACAGCGAGCGAAGCGGGCAACGGAGTGTCGACCGTCGTCGTACAAGTGCAGCAACACGTGTCTTCCCGCTCTGAGCACGTGCCACACGAATGCCAGCTTTCCTATAGTGGAGGTTGTCGCTCCACAGAAATCTCAAAATATCCTAATATTATACGTATTCCAAAATTCTGACGTCAGGGATATAGGCGTGCAGTTTTGGGCCTGTGTTCAACGACGCGTCTTGAAATTGGGAACAAGTGCGCATTGTTCCAGTCATTTGGAACGCTTATCATCATAATAGCCTAGCTCTACATACCAAATGGATGGTTCGATCGTATCCGAGTTTTCATTTCTCTCCTGCGTTTCCATTATTGCATTGCACTTCTTGTACGGAGATGCATATGATGGCTTAGCAGACCAATCCTGACATGAAACATGCGGCCACATACATTACACATAATAGAGGGTGGAGAGCGTGGCTGGATCAGGCGAAGTTTGGATCTCTAAAGTTTCACATTTTCCTGCCTCTGGCGTTCCTGCTCAGTAGATGAAGTAGCTGTGGGCGAACGTTTAGGATCTTCTGCTGCGCAGCACCAGTTATTTCGTTCAATGTTTACACTTTTTAGCTTCTTCTTGAATTGGTCCTTTTAACGCCTCCGAGGAGCACCACGGGGCCTTTTACCTGTGCTCACTTCACTTTACAAAATTTGTCGAGGAAGTCTGCTGTTTCTCTTCCGCTGGACATGCCCAAACTTTCTGAGTTGGTGACCAATGACGGTGGCAACTATACTGTGCATCTTTGCCTTCTCGAGAACAGCAGTGCTTGATGCGAAATCATCCGATGTGATGTTCATAATGTATGGAACCTTCTGCTGGTTGAAGCGTTCCAGTTTCTGAAGATCACGGCGATATAGTGTCCAGGTTTCGCAACTATAGAGCAGGGTCGAAACAACAGCTGCTCGACACATCATCAGTTTGGTGCATAGCGTCAGATCTTTTTCAGGGAGACTCGATGTAGGAAACGTCCAAAAGCAACAGATGCGGCATGCATCCTCGTCCTTTTCCGGTGAGCAATTAGTTGATGATGCACTGTTTTCTATTCCACCCGCAAATGGCAAGAAAATATATTCTGACCCCTCTGTTACGACACCACATACCTGCGTCACGGCATCAAAGCGATCTGCGCAGTAAGAGCTATTCCAGTCCGATGCAGTTAAAGTCCGTGACTCTGCACTAAGGAATCTGCATTTACGGCGGCCCTAGCCTCGTTACGGCCGCGCCTTGCACGCTGAGCGGTCTGGGACGTGCCAACCTCATCCCCAGCGGCTGTGGACACGCCTCGTACAGTGCCGATGACCCGACTCAACGACCGTACTCCCCAACGGCTGTATGAAGACTGCAGGGTGTTAGTCACTCCACCTGACGTCGGTCACTGGCTTTTTGGCTGTCGTGAATGGTGTGCAACAGGGCGAAACAAATAGGGGCATTAGACAATACAACACTCAGCTTGGAATGACCTTTCTACACTACTGGCCACTAAAATTGCTACACCAAGAAGAAATGCAGATCATAAACGGGTATTCATTGGACAAATATATTATACTAGAACTGACATGTAATTACATTTTCACGCAATTTGGGTGCATATATCCTGAGAAATCAGTACCCAGAATAACCACCTCTGGCCGTAATAACGGCCTTCATACGCCTGGGCGTTGAGTCAACCAAGCTTGGATGGCGTGTGTAGGTACAGCTGCCCATGCAACTTCAACACGATACCACACTTCATAAAGAGTAATGACTGGCGTATTGTGACGAGCCAGTTGCTCGGCCACCATTGACCAGACGTTTTCAGTGGTGAGAGATCTGCAGAATATGCTGGCCACGGCAGGAGTTGAACATTTTCTGTATCCAGAAGGCCCGAAAAGGACCTGCAACATGCGGTCGTGCATTATCCTGCTGAAATGTAGGGTTTCGCAGGGATCGAATGAAGGGTAGAGCCACGGGTCGTAACACATCTGAAATGTAACGTCCACTGTTCAAAGTGCCGTCAATACGAACAAGAGGTGACCGAGACGTGTAACCAATGGTAGCCCATGCCATCACGCCGGGTGATACCCCAGTATGGCGATGTCGAATACACGCTTCCAATGTGAGTTCACCGCGATGTCGCCAAACACTGATGCGACCATCATGATGCTGTAAACAGAACCTGGATTCATCCGAAAAAATGACGTTTTGGCATTCGTGCAAAAAAAATGGTTCAAATGGCTCTGAGTACTATGGGACTTAACATCTGTGGTCATCAGTCCCCTAGAACTTAGAACTACTTAAACCTAACTAACCTAAGGACATCACGCACATCCATGCCCGAGGCAGGATTCGAACCTGCGACCGTAGCAGTCGCCCAGTTCCGGACTGAGCGCCTAGAACCGCATGACCACCGCGGCCGGGCATTCGTGCACCCAGGTTCGTCGTTGAGTACACCATCGCAGGCACTCCTGTCTGTGATCCAGCGTCAAGGGTAACTGCAGCCATGGTCTCCGAGCTGATAGTCCATGATGCTGCAAACGTCGTCGAACTGTTCATGGAGATGGTTCTTGTCTTGCAAACGTCCCCATCTGTTGACTCAGGGAACCGCGCGACCGCTACGGTCGCAGGTTCGAATCCTGCCTCGGGCATGGATGTGTGTGATGTCCTTAGGTTAGTTAGGTTTAAGTAGTTTTAAGTTCTAGGGGACTAATGACCTTAGAAGTTAAGTCCCATAGTGTTCAGAGCCATTTGAACCATTCTTTGACTCAGGGATCGAGATCTGCACGATTCGTTACAGCCATGCTGATAAGATGCTGTCATTTCGACTGCTAGTGATACGAGGCCACTGGGATCCAGCACAGCGTTCCGTATTACCCTCCTCAACCCACCGATTCCATATTCTGCTAACAGTCATTGGATCTCGACCAACGCGAGCAGAAATGTCGCGATACGATAAACCGCAATCGCGGTAGGCTACAATCTGACCTTTCTCAAAGTCGGAAACGTGATGGTACGCATTTCTCCTTCTTACACGAGGCATCACAACGTTTCACCAGGCAATGCCGGTCAACTGCTGTTTGTGTATGAGAAACCGGTTGGGAACTTTCCTCATGTCAGCACGTTGTAGGTGTCGCCACCGGCGCCAACCTTGTGTGGATGCTCTGAAAAGCTAATCATTTGCATATCACAGCATCTACTTCTTGTCGGTTAAATTTCGCGGCTGTAGCACGTCATCTTCGTGGTGTAGCAATTTTATGGCCAGTAGTGTAGATCTAGAAAATCCTCCCAGTAGGAATCGTGTGCGAGTATGCAAAAGAAAGGGCGATTTAAAGGGGATCCATCAGATAAAACTAATAGTAGATAAGACGGAGGCCAGACTGAGATTCGTTGGAACAGTCCTCAGGAGGTGTAGTTCACCCAATAAGCCGGTAGCGTTCCTACTAACTACATTCACAACAAATTTTGCAGACAGTACCCACGTATACAGGCAAATGAAAGGGCCCATAGAACAGAGTTCCAGAGTACAAAGAAACAGAGCAGAGGAAAGGAAATACAGTACTAAGCTGACTGTAGTAGATGTTGAAAGTGACCACCATTCATCTCTTGGCACTTTTGGGCCCTGGTCACCAAGCTGCTGAAGGCTGATCGAAGCTGGACTGCTGGAATTGCTGCAGTCTCATCCGAAATATTCCACTACAGTTCTTGAAGACAATGAGGGCTGTTGTGATACACTTTAGACTTGAGGGTTCCACAAGAAAGTAATCGCACACTGACAGATGAGGTGACCTGGGTGGCCAGCTGGGGCTGCGACCAGACTGACCTCTGCTAATAACTCCGTCAGGCGCGAAGATTTCAAATTCTTGTCGGGTTTCCAGCCGGATCAAACTGTCATCTGATCACAATATTTCAGCTGTCCACCTGGCCGCCATCATCAGGTGAGAAAAGCTACGCTGGTCTCACCGACAACTGATTCCACTCGCAAATGATTGCACCTTTATATGCATCGGAAGTACAACAGCGCTTCCGATGCCTATAAAGGTGTAGTCATTTGCGAGTGGAATCAGTTACCGGCGAGAGTAGCGTAGCTTTTCTCACCTGATGATGGTGGCCAGATGGACCGCTGAAATATTGTGTTCAGATGACAGTTTGATCCGGCTGGAACCCGACAAGAATTTGATATACTAATACGCCGGGAAGGTCTACATAGTCAGGCGTGAAGATTGTGTAAATGTGCTCCAAGGTTCGGCTGACTGTATGGGCACTTGCTCCATCCCGTTAGAAGTAACTGTAGACCTTTTCCTCCTCTGTTAAATCTTCCACAAGTGAAAATTCTGTCAATGTAACGCCCCGAAGTCCGATCCACTTTTATGTGGCCCACTCTGTTCTACAGAATGTATCTGCAAAATTATACCATTGTACGACATATATTTCAGGAGATATGACGTCATAAGCACAATTTGGCTTTTCTTTTTTTTTTTATTCTGATGGCAAGGTTAATGACGCAGTGGCAGTGTGAGCAGGAACAAAAAACTTCAATAATGAAAAAATATGTATTCGTTGAACAACAGCACACACAAAATGGTCCGATATGGTTACAAACGAGATGAACTGCAAAGAATTTAACTCAGAATTTATAGATTTGCAGCCTGAAAGCCATTTAACCACCGAGACGCACACAATGGCAAGCTTTCAAAATGGTTCAAATGGCTCTTAGCACTATGGGACTTAACTTCTGAGGTCATCAGTCCCCTATAACTTAGAACTACTGAAACCTAACTAACCTAAGGACATCACACACATCCATGCCCGAGGCAGGATTCGAACCTGCGACCGTAGCGGTCGCGCGGTTCCAGACTGTAGCGTCTAGAACCGCTCGGCCACTGGGGCCGGCGGCAAATTTTCAGACTGTAAGATGTTTCCACGAGGGAATATTTGTTGGGCAGTCCGCGATTGCGCGACGAGGTTTCTGTCACAAACTGAAGCGCCGTCGAACCTCTCCACTGCACTGAAACTTATTTCTTTTTTTTTTTTTAGTGCAGGAACCGGTCGTTTACGGAAAACAGAAGTGAAGGCTATAACTCTAAATATATGCAAGAGAAAATATGCACGTTTATCGGAGACGGGACGCCTTTTTTACGACCGGAATATGAAAGTTGATAACACGCAAAGTGGGGGACGGAGCGCCCCGTTTTTATGTTTGGCTGGAGAGCGGCAGAGTGGCGGAAGGACCTGCTCTCGCGTCCGGCTTTATTGGCGGACAGGGCAGGCGCCATGGCTCTGCCCTCTCTCTGCCCGGCGCGCGAAACGACGAACCTTCCGCTCGCTTCTCGAAGCGAGGTGCGCCGAAAGTCCTGTCTGCGCCAGCCTACCGCCGGCGAAATATCAATAACATCTGGTAGCATTCAGTCACTTAAATAATACTTAGTAAAAGGTCCAGTGTGTTTTCTATCATTCTATCTCCTGCATGGCGCTTCTGAATTGTTTTTAGGAGTTTTACCGTTTGAACAGTCTATTTTGAGGGTTAAAAGCCAGATGATGAGAGCACAGTCTCTCGAAATGTGTTGTTGATTTCTGTTGAGTACACATGTGTGCAATACTGAAGGACGAGAGTGACTTCAGCGTCAAGTTTCACTGCAGACTAACATAGCTATATAAATGCTGACCATACGAGGTGCGACAATAAAGTAATGAGACTGGTGTGAAAAAAAATGTTGCTTACCGTTTCAGTCATGTTTATTGTTGTCTCCTTTAAAGTAGTTCCCTTCTGATTGCAGACACTTTTTCCAGCGCTTCTGCCATTGGTGGTAACATTTCTGGAACTCATCTTCTGTAATATTCTCCAAGATCCTTGTCACAGCTTTTTGGACATCTTGTGTTGTTTGAAAATGGTGTAGCTTGACCGCCGTTTTGACTCTTGGAAATAGAAAAAAAGTCGTACGGAGCGATATCTGGTGAATAAGGTGGCTGTAGTAGTACTGGAATTTGTTTTGAGGTTAAAAATTGCTGTACTGACAGGGCAGTATGGGATGGCGCATTATCGTGATGCAGAATCCAATTATCAGCAATGTTGGCATGGACACGAAGAACTCTCTTACGATGTCTTTCTAAAATTTCTTTGTAGTAATATTGGTTAACTGTTTGTCCAGGAGGCACCCACTCTTAATGAACAGTTCCATTGGAATCAAAGAAGCACACAAACATGCATTTCACTTTTGACTTTGACATGCGATCTTTTTTTTTTTTGGTCTGGGTGAGCACCGTTGCGAACTTTGGCGTTTTGTCTCTGGATCGTACTGAAAAAACCAACTTTCATCACCAGTGGTAACACGGCTCAACAATTCTGGATTGATTTCCGTTTGCTCTAACAGATCGGTTGCCATATTTTTTCGTGTTTCTCGCTGTGGTGGTGTGAGATTTTTGGGGGCCATGTTTGCACAAATCTTTCTTATACCAAGATCTTCAGTTATTATTAGACGAACCGTTTCTCAATTGATGTTCAGTTCTTCTGCAATCATTTTCACGGATAATCTTCGATCAGATCGTACGAGTTCACGCACCCTGGCCAAGTTGACATCCGTCCGTGTGGTTGATGGTCGTACACTGCGGTCTTCATCTTCAATATTCGTTCTGCCTTCACTAAACATTTTATGCCAACGAAAAACTTGAACTCTTGACATAACCTCCTCTCCAAAAGCCTTCTGAAGCTTACCGTAAGATGTCGTCGCGTTTTCACCCAATTTAACACAAAAAGAAATGGCAGACCGTTGCACAATATTATGCGGTTCCATTTCCGTGACGAGACACACAAACACGTGTTAACTTATTACAGCACAACTCACGACTGAGCAGTTGGATCAATGTGCCGCTTGGACTAGAAGAGCTTATAGACCAAGGTCAAAGATATTGTGCCTACGCAAGCCTGTAGCGTTGTCACATCTTGCAAAGACAATCAGTCTCATTACTTTATTGTCGCACTTCGTACATTGAAAGAACTGATACAGTGTAGCACAGACGGGAACTGAAAGAAATACGCAGTGAGACGAACAGGCAATAATTACCCTGAAGTCATTGTGATTTATGGTGGCCCCCTGGAAATTAATATGGTGGGACATGGTTCTTAGAAGGTGTGTGATCTTCACGGGTGGCAGTGCAAGCTGTGCGACGTTCTTTCATTCTTCCCACAAGGCTGGTAAGATGTTCGTGTGGTAGATCGCTTCATTCCTCTTCCAGTTCCGTTGACAACTGTTGGCGCATGTGGACATACTGCAGTACGTCTTCCCAACGAAGGCTAGTCCATTCGCTGAATATCCTCTCTTTCTAAGAGGTCCTCCACATGCGTAGTTCGATGCGGTCTTCCATAAAAATGAAGTCAGGGTCGAATGTACACCCGCAAATCGGAAAGAAATACAGTGTCACATTGTCTATCAGTGAGTGTATCGTATTCAACGATTTGGAGAGAGGGATGTAAAATTACGGCTCCCCGCGACATAGCATATGAGCCACCAGAACGATCATGTTCGACGACGTATTTGGGCGCATTACGTCTCTCTGTCTTTCGCCGGATGAGGGTACGTCCAGCATTGTGGCCATGACCGTTTTGGTGGTCCAGTTGTTACGGTGTAGGGAGGCATAATGTTGCATGGGCGCACTGGTCTCCAAATCTTTGAACACGGTACGCTTACCGGTGAACGCTAGTGTGACACTTCTACTCCTTCCCCATGCGCGTCTTTTCAGATATGCATTAGGTGCTGACTACATTTTTATGGATGACAATGTGCGACGGCATCGAACAGCTGAGGTGGGATGCCCCTGGAACGGAAGGGTATTCGGCGAATGAACTGGCCTGCCCGTTCTTCCGACTTCAGTCCCATCGACCACGTGTTGGAGACGGACTGCCGCAGTACGTCCACACTACCAACAACCATCGAGCAGTTGTCAACCTTGTTAATAGCATGGGAGCACGTTTCAGAGCGTGGAATACCGTCTGTGGTGATCACACAACTTACTAAGAAAAAAATGCAATTACTGTCTTTGAATAAAAGTGTAATTTCTGTTCCTCGTATTGCATATTTTTTCAGACACCTTCTGTACTATACTGCAGCAGTTCTTTCCATGTGTGCTCCAAGTTTCATTGAGATATATTACTTGGTAGTGACATATCATGCGAAAACTGCTTTCGTGTTTAAGTTATGCTCACCAGTGAATGCTTAAAGTTAATGAATTAGCAGTTATTATTGATAGTATGTAGCAGCCTATATCTTACATCCCAAAAAATTACGTTTTTTTTTTCTTTTTTTACTGCAAATAGGTCATCTGAGGTCCATGTTCCGATTTAAGTTCTTCATTCTTTGTTCGTTTCTTTTCTTCCAGTATGTTTTCATCTGTTCACTATGTGTCTTCTTTCTGTCTTCAAACCACTTTGCAACAGTCTTGGAATCCTTCCATTTTCAATACTTTCTCCCGAAAGGCTTCTTTGTTGTTCATATCTAATCTTTTTATAGGCCGGCCGAAGTGGCCGAGCGGTTCTAGGCGCTTCAGTCTGGAACTGCGCGTCCGATACGGTCGCAGGTTCGAATCCTGCATCGGGCATGGATGTGTGTGATGTCCTTAGGTGAGTTAGGTTTAAGTAGTTCTAGGGGACGGATGACCTCAGAAGTTAAGTCCCATAGTGCTCAGAGCCATTTGAAACATTTAATCTTTTTATATTGTTTATTTCTAAAACCTGTTTCACGTCGTTGACCCAGCTTTTTGTGGACTTCTTACCACACAAATATTTGAAAATCTTACTAGTTAATCTACTGTCTTGCATTCGAAATAAATGCTCAAAAAAACATTAGTCTTCTTTTCCTCATTATGTTTGAAACATTTTCTGTATTTTGGTATATTTCAACATTATTTCGTAATTTCCAACCTTGTGCTGTGTTTTGTGGTCCTAATATTTTTCTTATAATTCGCCTTTCTAGTACTTCTAATTTATCCAAAATATAGTTTAATGCCAGTCATTCGCTTGCATATAGGCGTTCTGGCTTCACTATTGTGCTGTAATGCCTTATTTTTGAATTTGTGGATAGGCACTTTTTATTATACAGTTCTTTGGTGATACCATACAATCATTCCATTTTATGCAACCTTTCCTCTATTGCAGATTTTTGCAAAGCTTTTTCTTGGATTATCTCCCCTAGATATTTGAACTGTTTTACCCTCTATTTGACCAAATCTGTTTTCAGGAATCTTGGAGCATCCTTAATGTTTGCTAAAGATTTTTTTTTTTCTAGAGAAATTCTTAAACCAGTTCTGCCGGCTATTTCTGCCGGGAGATTTATTCGTGTTGTAGCAGACACCGCATTTACGGAAAGTATAGAAAAATCATCTGCAAATGCAAGACAGTTGATTTCCATCTTTTTGCTTCCTCTTCCTAACATTACCGGAGAAATGTTGAGTTCAATAAGTTTTTCGTTCAAAATTCTCGCTGTTTTCTCTAACACACTATTAAAAAGAATTGGGGATAGGCCGTCAACTTGTCGTACGCCTGTTTTATTTTGAAAGGCTGTAATTATTTTTATTATAATTTCAATGTTCTGGCACTTGACCTATCGCCATTTGCCTTCTTGCTTCACAGGACAAAGTTATTAAACCTAAATTACAATCACTTAATTTTGTACATTCTAAATGTTTATTGGTGATGATCGAACGAATCTTCTGACGCAGAACACGTTCTGGAGGCGGCAGGGTGATCTTATGCAGCTGAGCAGCCAAACAGCCATGTACAGTAGCTAAGCGGAATATTGCTACTGCTGAGGCGTCCAGATTTTTCCGAACCTTCCCCTCGCATGAAATTTTGTTGGATCGTTTTAATTCTCCTTGATAAATGTAGTTAATAGTTCGTTTCACTGCAAAATCCAATGTGTTAGTTTTCCAGACCGTTTAGTTTTTATGCTCTTTTTGGCTAGAAAGTCTGCTTTTTCATAACAGTCAAAGCCGCAGAGAGATGGTACCCACTGAATTATAGTTGTCTTGTTCCTTTGTTGTAGAGATTTAATTACTTCTTAAACTTCTTTAACCTGAAGGAGTTTTCGATCTTCTGTGCTGATAACTGCTGATATTGCTGCTCTGGAATCACAAAACATGGCTGCTTTGTCGAATGTGTGTGACATGTTATTTGATGAATTTATCGCGGTACTTACAGTTTCAACTCCACGTTCAAAATTTGAGCAGTGTGGTCCTAAAGTTTGAAAGAAAGAGAAAATTTTAGTGTGTATTCCTTCGCCAACATTTCCTTCTTTTTCCATTAATGAGCCATCTTTGTAGGTGTGGAGGCACTGATAATTTATTGTTTACTTTGCTGTAGGCTATCATTATTAATTTATCTGTTTCACTTTCTTTATTGTTCTCCAATATATCTGGTTTGTATTGTAATTGAGGAAGGGTAATTGTGGAGGATAAATAAATTCTTCAGCATCAACTTTCGTCAGCTTATTTTATAATCTTGAGTCGTTTAATTTTTGGATGAAGCCAATCTATGTTTTCTATAGCGTACTATTATTGTTATATGTATATTTATATTTTATCCATTTAATATGATTGGGTAAATGAATCATTCTCTCAGGCCGATGCAGTGATAATCTTCAAATCGCCAAAATACAGCTGGATTTCGAAGCTGTCTGCGTAGTACGAATTATTTCACAGGATACAGCTACTCTCCTTCATGGATTAATAAGCAGAAAAATAGTTATAAGGTGTAGGCGAAGACGGGTAATTCACACTACCTACAAGACGCAAGAGGGAGAGATAAGAATGGAAGACCAAGAAAGAACTACATGGATTAAAAAGGATGTTAAGACAGGGATGCGGTCTTTGCTCCCTACTCTCCAACCTGAATGTCGAAGGAGAAATGACGGAAAAAACAGAGATTGAGGAGTGAGACTAATATTCTGAATGAAATGATATCAGTGATAAGATTCGCCGGTAACGTTGCTATCCTCAGTGAAGGTGTGAAAGAATTACAGGACCTGTCGAGTGAAATGAGCAGCCAATTGAGCACAGAATATGTATTGGGAGTAAACCGAAGAAAGACTAAAGTAATGAGGATAAACTGAAAGAATAGTAGTGAAAAACTTGATATCAAAGTTGGGGAAACAAAATAACGCTTGAAGGACGAAACAAGGAAGGTATAAGAAACAGAACAGAACAAGCAAAGGGGGAATTCCTCGATAAAAGAAGTCCACTAGGCCTTAATTCAAGGAAGAAATTTCTGAGAAAATGAGTACATAGCACAAAATTGTACGGAAGTGAATCGTGGACTGTGAGAAAACTGTGAAAGAAGACAATCGAAGCATCTGAGATTTGGTGTCAGAGAACGATACTGAAAATTAAGTGGGCTGGTAGCAAATGAGGTCTTGCGCAGAATCGGCGAGGAAAGGAATGTGTGGAAAGCACTGACTAGGAGAAGATTCAGGACGATCGGACATATATTAAGACATCAGGGAATAACTCCTATTGTAGTAGTGGGAGCCGACAAGACAGAACTTGGAATATATCCAACAAATAATAATCTAAGACATTGGATGCAAGTGCTGCTAGGAGATGAAACTGTCAGAAGAGTGAACAAATGTAAGCAGGACCCGCATTCCGAGGAAGCCTCATAAGTTTAATTGTGTATATAGATAGTTCTCCCATCCCGGGAACCGAGAATCTTTATGATTTTTGCCTGTTATCGATATCAATTCTGACAAGACATTGGTCTTGAAAATTCACAGACTTTTAAGAATTTTTTTATGTAATTTCGCCTTTGCTACTGTCAGTTTTCACTTATTTTATTAATTTTGGAGTTACGTTAACAAGCTACGCTAGTTGGAAACTGCACATGCGCTGACTTCTTCTACTCTCGTCCCTGTTGCACCATACAGCTATTGCAATGTAAGTGACGAATTGTTCTGTGGATAGCTTCAACGGATATTTTATTGGATATCAGAACTTCGTCCCAAACAATGGAAGTGCAATCGCGCATAAATTAGAAATACTACTTTGCTTTGAAAGATTACAAATGTTGTACCTGCCAAAGGCATAGACTGCCAGGGAATGTTTGTACGAGTAAGTAGTATGAGCAGTTCGTAAATGACCTGCATGCTAACACTGACGTGGCGCTGTATTTGGGCGGCCTTACACCTATCACGGCTAGATGGCAAAGGTATCGTTTTCAAAGTAACAGGGGACTTCAGTTCATCGTAGCTTAGTCAGTTAGCATGAAATATTTGAAAATTATACACATAAACTTTCCTCTTGAATCAGTTTACCCATTACTGAAGACCAGACCAAAATCCCTGCAGTAGTCACTGAGATTTTTGACAGACTACGAAGTTCGTAATGGCAAAAAAAATTTTTTTTCTTCTGATATAGCTACAAATTAACAGTTTTCGAATTTCTTTCTTTACTTTTACTGATTCTTGCAAAATGTCATGATTCTAGGTCAACGGGAAATGCCCCACACGTATTGATGAGTTTGCAAGTATCAGAAGATAGCCGTATCTTTGATTGCATTGGCTTAGAAGCTCATCATCATCATCATCATCATCATTTAAGACTGATTATGCCTTTCAGCGTTCAGTCTGGAGCATAGCCCCCCTTATAAAATTCCTCCATGATCCCCTATTCAGTGCTAACATTGGTGCCTCTTCTGATGTTAAACCTATTACTTCAAAATCATTCTTAACCGAATCCAGATACCTTCTCCTTGGTCTGCCCCGACTCCTCCTACCCTCTACTGCTGAACCCATGAGTCTCTTGGGTAACCTTGCTTCTCCCATGCGTGTAACATGACCCCACCATCTAAGCCTGTTCGCCCTGACTGCTACATCTATAGAGTTCATTCCCAGTTCTTCTTTGATTTCCTCATTGTGGACACCCTCCTGCCATTGTTCCCATCTACTAGTACCTGCAATCATCCTAGCTACTTTCATATCCGTAACCTCAACCTTGTTGATAAGGTAACCTGAATCCACCCAGCTTTCGCTCCCATACAACAAAATTGGTCGAAAGATTGAACGATGCATAGATAACTTAGTCTTGGTACTGACTTCCTCCTTGCAGAAGATAGTAGATCGTAGCTGAGCGCTCACTGCATTAGCCTTGCTACACCTCGCTTCCAGTTCTTTCACTATGTTGCCATCCTGTGAGAATATGCATCCTAAGTACTTGAAACCGTCCACCTGTTCTAACTTTGTTCCTCCTATTTGGCACTCAATCCGTTTATATTTCTTTCCTACTGACATTACTTTCGTTTTGGAGATGCTAATCTTCATACCATAGTCCTTACATTTCTGATCTAGCTCTGAAATATTACTCTGCAAACTTTCAATCGAATCTGCCATCACAACTAAGTCATCCGCATATGCAAGACTGCTTATTTTGTGTTCACATATCTTAATCTCACCCAGCCAGTCTATTGTTTTCAACATATGATCCATAAATAATATGAACAACAGTGGAGACAGGTTGCAGCCTTGTCTTACCCCTGAAACTACTCTGAACCATGAACTCAGTTTACCGTCAACTCTAACTGCTGCCTGACTATCCATGTAAAGACCTTTAATTGCTTGCAGAAGTTTGCCTCCTATTCCATAATCTCGTAGAACAGACAATAACTTCCTCCTAGGAACCCGGTCATATGCCTTTTCTAGATCTATAAAGCATAGATACAATTCCCTGTTCCACTCATAACACTTCTCCATTATTTGTCGTAAGCTAAAGATCTGGTCCTGACAACCTCTAAGAGGCCTAAACCCACACTGATTTTCATCCAATTGCTCCTCAACTAATACTCGCACTTTCCTTTCAACAATACCTGAGAAGATTTTACCCACAACGCTGATTAAAGAGATACCTCTGTAGTTATTACAATCTTTTCTGTTTCCATGTTTAAAGATTGGTGTGATTACTGCTTTTGTCCAGTCTGATGGAACCTGTCCCGACTCCCAGGCCATTTCAATTATCCTGTGTAGCCGTTTAAGACCTGACATTCCACTGTACTTGATGAGTTCTGACTTAATTTCATCCACCCCAGCTGCTTTATTGCACTGCAATCTATTGACCATTTTCTCCACTTCCTCAAACGTGATCCTATTTCCATCATCATTCCTATCCCATTGTACCTCGAAATCTGAAACATTACTGATCGTATTTTCACCTACATTGAGCAACTCTTCAAAATATTCCCTCCATCTGCCCAAGGCATCCACAGGATTCACCAGCAGTTTTCCTGACCTGTCCAAAATACTTGTCATTTCCTTCTTACCTCCCTTTCGAAGACTGCTAATTACACTCCAGAATGGTTTTCCAGCAGCTTATTTCGCCAAGTGACCGTAGACCTTAGTACGTGACATAAATTTCTTAACAGTCTGACAGACAACAAAGGAATCCTACATGGTTCCGTTTCTAGCGACTGAGGTGGAACGCTAAAAGGAGTAATTTTTGCCCACAAGTAAAACCTAATGACACGACTGGAGGAAAATGCGAGTGTGATCGTTGGGAAGACACGGCATCTCATTACAGCGAGCCGATCGAACTCTGTGTGGAGGAGCTCACCAAGTTTTCTGCCTAAAGAGCCCAATTACAGCGGACGTGTTTCGGCTACCAGAGTTTCTCACTGCGGCCCACCCTACCAGCCGAATCAGGCCCGATATAAACGGACCACTCCTGGTCGCCGCTTCGCTGCCTGGCTTTCCCCCACCCTCTTGCCGACAGACGCCGTTTCCTCGGCTCTGATTCGGTGCCAACGGGCGCCTCGTCGGCGTCGCCCGCCGTCTGCGCGGTGCTCGCCGCCGATCCGCTGCGCGCCTTAATGAACCCCAGAGGACGGTCGCCGGGCTGAATTGGTCGCATTAGCACAGATAGCGGCTACGGCTACCCCTGGGCTCGTCTATTTCCCTCAGAATTAAACCCTTATAAATATTTATCAGGCGGCGGGATTTGCTTCCGCCTGTCCCACAACCCCCTCCCTCCCTCACAACCCTCGCCTGCCAACCTTTTACCCGGCTGGGTTAATGATTTTATTGCATTTGCATTCGCTCGCCCGGGCGAGCGGTCGTTATGCCACCAGTTCGTTTTTGGGGACCTATAAACGTCACAGGAGAGAGAGGGTGGACTGTATCCATTTCTGGCGGTCCCTGCTGCAGTTTCGGTGAAACTTTGCCGGACATAATGCGGCACAGCTACGGCTGCGCAGTTCCCTGACACCCGTCCCGTCTTAATTGGGAGACGATGTAGGCACCCCCATTCTGCTGTAACGAAAATGGAGTGAACTGCTGATTGGATCGTAAATTTTATCGCTTTTTCCATGGGGCACAGAGAACGAATATTTTTGTTCCTCCAGTTGCGGTGCTTCTGCCTCTAGATACACTCATTCTACTCAGTGGGATGTTACCCCGTCTTCCAATATCGTTTAATCCCCAAGTGGTACTGTTGTGGAAGCAAGTCTTGGCGTAACTTCAGCCAAAGCACGCGTACCTCAGGCATACACTTTATGTGTATTATTTAAAAACGCATCTTACCAAGATTTTGTAAAAGTGAAATTTTGCATACTCCACGGAGAATATTTTACAATCTTAATTAAGATAAAACTGTTCTACTGTCTGCTAATCTCCTTCTCCCCCTCCTCCCACCTTCGTGAAGAGATTATAAATGTTGCTGAATATTCCAAAATCACTGAAAATAAAGATAGATGGGGCACGAGAGGTGTTCCTGAAATCTGCTTTATCCTGTAGGATAGAGTATGCGTCCAAAGGCATTCCTGTCTGCAGGAGTCGGTCATTTATTTTCCTTGAACATAGAAAAAGGTAAAGCTACGCAAACCAAAAAATTGTTTGAAGATCACTGTACTTTGCTAGGCATGGTCCTAGTACAGATGGTAGACCTTTTCCTTCCTCCAATCCTCGAATTGACTTACCCGTCAACTTATGGGGGGACCAATAATTTAACATGGGCTCCAATCCACATAGCAGTTTGCAATTTTTTGCATTGAAAAACATTGCCAGAGGTGAAAGAAGTGATAAGTGGCTTATAAAAGTCATATGACAATCCAAGAATTTGTAGTCTGAGAGTTAACCAACTTTTTTTAACCATTTCTTTGCCTAAGTATCAGTTTTTTACATTAACTGTTCAGAAGAATTTTCTTAACAGATCGCAAAAGTATAAATGAAGCGAGAAATGAACTAGGAAGGGTTCATAATTATATTCCATTAATACGAGAATATTTCATGAAAAAGTACACCCTACTGTAATTATAAAAAAAAACAAGCATTTATAACGAGTAAAACAGTAAAGAGTAAAAACAAAGACAATAGTTTCTGCTGCTGAAAATAACCTGTGGAGAAAATTATATCACATTTACAGGATGTGGTGAAGTTAATACAGAATTCAACATTTTTACATGGATATCATTCTGATCTATGCATCTCTACCATTCAGTGCAATTAATAAAGGATTCGAAATTTACTTCTTTCAGATGACATTTCTTAACGCAACAAAATTCTTATTCTTCCAAAATAAAAGCAAAAATTATAAGAAAACAATTGATCCCCTCATGAGTATAACCTGTTCACACCACATCACGATAGTCCCAAAAAACGCAACCTCACCTTGCCTGGTGATGGCCACATCTTCGAATTTTCGGTATTAATGATCCACGTTTCCACTGTCCGCTTTGCTCCTTTGATAATGATACAACCAGCACTCAACCACAGTGATCAGGCGGCCAAAGAAATCATTGGGGTTGATCTGAAACAGCTGGAACATTTCTGTTGCAGCCTAGGTTTGACTGGATTTTGGAACAGGTGTTGAGCAGTCACAGTATCCAGCACGCAGCGCCCTTTGTCATATTCAGAATATCGTGTAAGTCCACTTCTCTTGTGATTTTCGGTTAATCATAAAGAGATGGTCTACCACTTCGTTCTTCATAATTCAGACTTGTTTAATAACACTGCAAGCGTCTGTTACACCTAATCACTGTGTTTCTAATGGTACAGTGTGACACACACTTCTACTAACGCAGTATGGATTGTTGCAGCACTGATCCTTTTCAATGGCAGAAGGCAACTTACTGCACAATACTCCTCTTTATCTGTGGGATGCGCCATTATTTAACACGTTTTTGTTAGATCGCTTTCCTCTCTACCTAACTGTTCAGTACAAATATAGCAATTAATTTTAAACTAACTTCCCGATGGGAAAACTGAGGAAAATATTGGTAGGATAAAAAATCCGCTTCAGTTCCCAGTACTTTATTTATTGCACGACCGATTTCGAAACCTAAAGCTTCATCTTCAGGTGCCACTAGATAATTATGGAGACATAAATGTGTGGCGGCGGGGCCAGTCAGTCATGGGGTGGGTCCGAGACGCGCTTCCGAGGAGCCGCCACGGTTGCTGGTCCTAAGCTCTGTTGCGTTTGTTTGACGTGGGCGTGAACACCCCCCCCCCCCCCCCCCCCCCCCATGACTGACCGACCAGACCGCCACACATTTACTATGTTTCCATAGTTATTTGGTGGCACCTGAAGATGAAACTTTAGACTTCGATACCGATCGTCAACAAATAACAAGTTACTGGCAAGTGACGGGGAAGTTTTTATTGTATCAGCCGTTGGTTTGGTCTCAGGTTTTCGCTCATGGATTACTCGTCTGGATTTTGTTACTCTGCCATGCCATCTCAGTTGTCTGGCATGTTAGTTAAACAGATTGCTAATAGATGGCATCTTCTACATTGGCTTTATAAAAATATCTTCAAAACAAATCTTTTTAATGAAAACAATAACTTGAAACTAATTGTGTATGTTTCGTCATTATTGTTTCAGTCATAGTTTTTGATACGTAAATAATTACGGGAGGAACGGCGTACCGGCAAAACGCCACCAATGGAAAATGATGTATATGATACCCATCGTACACTGAAGAACCAAAGAAACTGGTACACCTGCCTAATACCGTGTAGGGTCCCCGCGAGCACGCAGAAGTGACGCAACACGACATGGCATGGACTCAAGTAATGTCGGAAATAGTGCTGGAGGGAATTGACACCATGAATCCTGCAGGACAATCCATAAATCCGTAAAAGTACGAGAAGGTGAAGAGTTCCTCTGAACAGTACGTAGCAAGGCATCCCAGACATGCTCAATAATATTCAAATCTGGGGAATTTGGTGGCCAGCGGAAGTGTTTAAACTCAGGAGAGTGTTCCTGGAGCCACTCTAGCAGTTCTGGACGTGTGGGGTGTCGCATTGCCCAGCAGAAATTGCACAAGGCCTTCGGAGTGCACAATGGGCATGAATGGATCCAGGTGATCAGACAAGATGCTTACGTACGTGCCACCTGTCAGAGTCGTATCTAGACGTATCAGGGGCCCCATATCACTTCAACTGCACACGCCCCACACCCTACAGAGGTCCCATCAGCTTGAAGTCCGCCCCCGGTAGCTGAGTGCTCAGCGCGACAGAATGTCAGTCCTAAGGGCCCGGGTTCGATTCCCGGCTGGGTCGGAGATTTTCTCCGCTCAGGGACTGGGTGTTGTGTTGTTCAAATCATCATTATTTCATCCCCATCGACGTGAAAGTCGCCTGAGTGGCGTCACATGAAATTTATTTATTTATCTGCTGGAACATTCCCCTGCTGAAATGCAGGCTCCATGGATTCGTACTAGTACACGCCTATCTGCTCGATACAATTTGAAACGAGACTCGTTCGAGCAGACATCGTGTTTCCAGACATCAACAGTCCAATATTGGTGTTGACGGACCCAGGCGAGGCGCAAAGCCTTGTGTCATGCAGTCATCAAGAATACACGAGTGGGCCTTCGGTTCCGAAAGCCCATATCGATGATGTTTCGTTGAATGGTTCACACGCAGACACTTGTTGATGGCCCAGAATTGAAATCTGCAGAAATTTGCGGAAGGATTGCTCTTCTGTCACGCTGACTGATTCTCTTCAGTCGTCGTTGGTCCCGTTCCTGCAGGATCTTTTTCGGTCGCAGAGATGTCGGAGATTTGACTTTTACCGGATTCTTGATATTCACGGTACGTTCATGAAATGGTAGTACGGGAAAATCCCCACTTCATCGCTACCCCAGAGTTGCTGTGTCGCATCGCTCGTGCGCCGACTATAACACCACGTTCGAACACACTTAAATGTTGATAACCTGCCATTGTAGCAGCAGTAACGGATCTAACAACTGCGCCAGACACTCGTTGTCTTATATAGTCGTTGCCGATCGCAACATCGTATTCTGCCTGTTTACATATCACTGAATACGCATGCCTATACTACACTCCTGGAAATTGAAATAAGAACACCGTGAATTCATTGTCCCAGGAAGGGGAAACTTTATTGACACATTCCTGGGGTCAGATACATCACATGATCACACTGACAGAACCACAGGCACATAGACACAGGCAACAGAGCATGCACAATGTCGGCACTAGTACAGTGTATATACACCTTTCGCAGCAATGCAGGCTGCTATTCTCCCATGGAGACGATCGTAGAGATGCTGGATGTAGTCCTGTGGAACGGCTTGCCATGCCATTTCCACCTGGCGCCTCAGTTGGACCAGCGTTCGTGCTGGACGTGCAGACCGCGTGAGACGACGCTTCATCCAGTCCCAAACATGCTCAATGGGGGACAGATCCGGAGATCTTGCTGGCCAGGGTAGTTGACTTACACCTTCTAGAGCACGTTGGGTGGCACGGGATACATGCGGACGTGCATTGTCCTGTTGGAACAGCAAGTTCCCTTGCCGGTCTAGGAATGGTACAACGATGGGTTCGATGACGGTTTGGATGTACGGTGCACTATTCAGTGTCCCCTCGACGATCACCAGTGGTGTACGGCCAGTGTAGGAGATCGCTCCACACACCATGATGCCGGGTGTTGGCCCTGTGTGCCTCGGTCGTATGCAGTCCTGATTGTGGCGCTCACCTGCACGGCGCCAAACACGCATACGACCATCATTGGCACCAAGGCAGAAGCGACTCTCATCGCTGAAGACGACACGTCTCCATTCGTCCCTCCATTCACGCCTGTCGCGACACCACTGGAGGCGGGCTGCACGATGTTGGGGCGTGAGCGGAAGACGGCCTAACGGTGTGCGGGACCGTAGCCCAGCTTCATGGAGACGGTTGCGAATGGTCCTCGCCGATACCCCAGGAGCAACAGTGTCCCTAATTTGCTGGGAAGTGGCGGTGCGGTCCCCTACGGCACTGCGTAGGATCCTACGGTCTTGGCGTGCATCCGTGCGTCGCTGCGGTCCGGTCCCAGGTCGACGGGCACGTGCACCTTCCGCCGACCACTGGCGACAACATCGATGTACTGTGGAGACCTCACGCCCCACGTGTTGAGCAATTCGGCGGTACGTCCACCCGGCCTCCCGCATGCCCACTATACGCCCTCGCTCAAAGTCCGTCAACTGCACATACGGTTCACGTCCACGCTGTCGCGGCATTCTACCAGTGTTAAAGACTGCGATGGAGCTCCGTATGTCACGGCAAACTGGCTGACACTGACGGCGGCGGTGCACAAATGCTGCGCAGCTAGCGCCATTCGACGGCCAACACCGCGGTTCCTGGTGTGTCCGCTGTGCCGTGCGTGTGATCATTGCTTGTACAGCCCTCTCGCAGTGTCCGGAGCAAGTATGGTGGGTCTGACACACCGGTGTCAATGTGTTCTTTTTTCCTTTTCCAGGAGTGTAGTTTCTTCGGCGCTCCAGTGTAAATACGATCGATCTGTGAAGCATGAAAGGCAGTAGGTAATGGGAATTACCGCAGGCTCCAGTTTACGATACCGACACCAACGACTGCGAGAGCTACTATCCGATCACATGCCTTTCAGTGACACATCGGGCAGAGAGGGCGGTAGTCGAATGTCCTACAGGGCGGCAGGCTCGCCGGGCTAGGTTAGTACGGAGTGCAGAGCTGCCTCCCGAAATACGCCCAGAAGCCCGCTGTCCCAGGAGCCGGATACAGAGCGTGTGTTGTGGTGCTGGCGGGCTGAGTTGTGGCGCGGCGGAATGCGGCGCGGGCGACGGCTGGCTGGCTGTCGCGGAGGCGTGCAGCCCGGCACGGAGCGACAAGTGTTCCCCTGGCGGCCGGCCGTGGCCCGCCACGGTCCAGCGCGAACACCGAGCCGGCCGCAGCTCGCCACGCCTAATTCCGTCTCTACGGCGCTCCCGGCTCTCGCCGGAAGTCGTACGTCGCCATTCTCCGCTCGCTCCCGCTGTGGCTACGTTCCTCTGTTCCCTGTAGTATAGAATCGTAACTTCAGAACTCTGCAGATCCGACGGGACTGTGCTATTTGTGAGCCAAAGACGACGGAGTGGCAAGCGCATAAAGAAAAGCTCACTTCAGATACCACACACTTTAGCTGAACAACATACCAATAAATACCAGTACGTGATTACTTGGGCGTCTTTGCTTGCTATAATGTAACTGCCAGTGTCAAGCAGTATTGTAGAACACGATACACAAAACTAATGCATAAGCATATACATAAATAACTTATACGATGCAGTCGTGGTAAAGTTATCATCGTCTATGTTTGACGTTAATGTGCAGTAACCACTCACAGACGGCAAGTGGCAGCACTAGAAATGGAGGGTACATAAAGCCGTGCCCGGGGAGAAACGGAAAACAGTGCAGTCGTTGTTGTGTTGCGGAAACCGAGCGATATGTCTGACGTGCAAAAAGAGCATGATCATTGGCTTTCAGGTCAAGGGTGGAAGCCTTTCCGAAGCAGCTAAGATTGTAAAGTGTTCGCATGCCACCGTGGTGAAATTATACAGAGCATGGCAAAATGATGCTACCCAAAACAGCCACCGTGGCAATTGCGGTGCACTACGGGCTATAGAGGACAGGGGCGAATGGCGGCTGCAGAGATGTGTACGGACGAGTAGACGTGCATCTGTTGAACAACTGGCCGCCCAGATGAAACGGATGGATGACGACTGCAGAGATGTGTACGGGCGAATTGACGTGCATCTGTTGAGAAACTGACCGACCACATGAACCAAGGAGCTACCAGCAGTGTCTCCTCAACGAACGTTGAGCGAACATTGCCGTGTATGAGTCTCCGCAGTAGACGCCTGGTTCATCTACATCTACATACAGTGTATTGACAATAAAGTTTATATTCAGAAACAAAATGGTAACATATTTCGTACGCCACCCTGTAGTTACTCTCCTATTCACACTTAAGTGCCTGGCAGAGGGTTCATCGAACCATTTTCACACTACTTCTCTACCATTACTCTCTCGGATGGCGCGTAGGAAAAAGGAACACCTAAATCTTTCCATTCGAGCTCTGATTTCTCTTATTTTATTATGATAATTTCTTCCTACATAGATGGGAGTCAACAAAATGTTTACGCATTCGGAAGAGAAAGTTGGTGACTGAAATTTCGTAAACAGATCTCGCCGCAAAGTGACTGCCACCCCAACTCGCTATCATATCAATGACACTCTCATCCCTATTGCGCGATAACACTAAACGAGCTACCCCTCCTTGCACTTTTTCGATGTCCTCCGTCAATCCTACCTTGTAAGGATCCCATACTGCGCATCATCATTCCAGCAGAGGACGGACAAGTGTAATGTAGGATGTCTCTTTGGTGGGTTTGTCGCATCTTCTAACTGTTCTGCGAACAAAACGCAGTCCTTGTTTCGCCTTCCCCACAATATTATCTACACTCCTGGAAATGGAAAAAAGAACACATTGACACCGGTGTGTCAGACCCACCATACTTGCTCCGGACACTGCGAGAGGGCTGTACAAGCAATGATCACACGCACGGCACAGCGGACACACCAGGAACCGCGGTGTTGGCCGTCGAATGGCGCTAGCTGCGCAGCATTTGTGCACCGCCGCCGTCAGTGTCAGCCAGTTTGCCGTTTCATACGGAGCTCCATCGCAGTCTTTAACACTGGTAGCATGCCTCGACAGCGTGGACGTGAACCGTATGTGCAGTTGACGGACTTTGAGCGAGGGCGTATAGTGGGCATGCGGGAGGCCGGGTGGACGTACCGCCGAATTGCTCAACACGTGGGGCGTGAGGTCTCCACAGTACATCGATGTTGTCGCCAGTGGTCGGCGGAAGGTGCACGTGCCCGTCGACCTGGGACCGGACCGCAGCGACGCACGGATGCACGCCAAGACCGTAGGATCCTACGCAGTGCCGTAGGCGACCGCACCGCCACTTCCCAGCAAATTAGGGACACTGTTGCTCCTGGGGTATCGGCGAGGACCATTCGCAACCGTCTCCATGAAGCTGGGCTACGGTCCCGCACACCGTTAGTCCGTCTTCCGCTCACGCCCCAACATCGCGCAGCCCGCCTCCAGTGGTGTCGCGACAGGCGTGAATGGAGGGACGAATGGAGACGTGTCGTCTTTAGCGATGAGAGTCGCTT
Source organism: Schistocerca serialis cubense (assembly GCF_023864345.2). Lineage (NCBI taxonomy): Eukaryota > Metazoa > Arthropoda > Insecta > Orthoptera > Acrididae > Schistocerca > Schistocerca serialis. The sequence continues at coordinate 188,320,037 of NC_064646.1, read as the reverse complement.
CTGCCTTGGTGCCAATGATGGTCGTATGCGTGTTTGGCGCCGTGCAGGTGAGCGCCACAATCAGGACTGCATACGACCGAGGCACACAGGGCCAACACCCGGCATCATGGTGTGGGGAGCGATCTCCTACACTGGCCGTACACCACTGGTGATCGTCGAGGGGACACTGAATAGTGCACGGTACATCCAAACCGTCATCGAACCCATCGTTCTACCATTCCTAGACCGGCAAGGGAACTTGCTGTTCCAACAGGACAATGCACGTCCGCATGTATCCCGTGCCACCCAACGTGCTCTAGAAGGTGTAAGTCAACTACGCTGGCCAGCAAGATCTCCGGATCTGTCCCCCATTGAGCATGTTTGGGACTGGATGAAGCGTCGTCTCACGCGGTCTGCACGTCCAGCACGAACGCTGGTCCAACTGAGGCGCCAGGTGGAAATGGCATGGCAAGCCGTTCCACAGGACTACATCCAGCATCTCTACGATCGTCTCCATGGGAGAATAGCAGCCTGCATTGCTGCGAAAGGTGGATATACGCTGTACTAGTGCCGACATTGTGCATGCTCTGTTGCCTGTGTCTATGTGCCTGTGGTTCTGTCAGTGTGATCATGTGATGTATCTGACCCCAGGAATGTGTCAATAAAGTTTCCCCTTCCTGGGGCAATGAATTCACGGTGTTCTTATTTCAATTTCCGTGTGTGTAATTGTAATTCCTAGGTATTTAGTCGAATTGACAGCCCTTAGATTTGTGCGATTTATCGTATATCCAAAATTTATCGGATTACTTTTAGTACCCATGTGGATGACCTCGCACTTTTGTTTGTTTAGTGCCAATTGCCACTTTTCGCACCGTACAGAAATTCTCTCTAGATCATTTTGTAATTGGAATTGATCGTCTGATGACTTTATTATCTGTAAACATTGTAAGGGGACTGCTCAGATTATCACCTAGATCATTTGTATAAATCAGGAACAGCAGGGCCTATGACACTACCTTGCAGAACGCCAGATATCACTATCACTTCTGTTCTACTCCATGATTTACCGTCTATCACTACGAACTGTGACCTCTCTGAGAGGAAATCACGAATCCATCACAGAACTGAGACGATACTCCATATACACGCAGTTTGATTAATAATAATAATAATAATAATAATAATGTCGTGTGACGAGGGCCTCCCGTCGGGTAGACCGCTCGCCTGGTGCAAGTCTTTCGATTTGACGCCACTTCGGCGACTTGCGCGTCGATGGGGATGAAATGATGATGATTAGGACAACACAACACCCAGTCCCTGAGCGGAGAAAATCTCCGACCCAGCCGGGTATAGAACCCGGGCCCTTACAATTGACAGTCTGTCCCGCTGACCACTCAGCTACCGGGGGCGATTTGATTAATAGTCGCTTGTGAGGAACGGTATCCCTGTTGATTGCTGTTTACTGGCGACGAAGGCTGGAATTTGCACGTCAGTACCGCAACTGTACGTCCACTGAGTCCCAACAGGTGAACTTTTCGGATGACTAATGTTTTATTCAGGCATCCTGCAACAATCGTCGGAAGCGTTATGGTCTGGGGAATGTTTTCTTGGCGTTCACTGGGTGATCTCCTTGTGCAAGGCACTATGGATCAACACAAGTATGCATCTGTCCTTGGGGACCATGTGCACCCCTATATGCAGATTGTTTTTCCTCCCTCCCCCCCTTTGACATCTACCAGGAGGACACAGTTGGCAGTGCTCGTGAGTCATTCGAAGAGAACCAGGATAAGTTTACGAACTCCCCTGGCCACAAAACTCCCCAAGTTTAAACCTGCCCGAGACTCTGTAGGATCACTTTCATCAGGCTGTACGTGCCATGGATACTCAACTGGGAACCTAGCGCAGCTGGCCACGACACTGGAGTCGACGTGGCTTCATATACCTGTCGGTACCTTCCAGCACCTCACTGACTCTCTTCCTGCACGACTCGCGCAGCAAAAGGTGGTTGTTCACGCTTTTGAGAAGTGCTCATATTAATGTGACTGGTCAGTGTATATATATCTGCTTCGTAGCTACTGTCTTCTGTTTTCGCATTGCCCTGCAGTTTTGCATGGACATTCATCAGTTTTAATTCACAGAAAATTCAGAAAATTTTTCATTGAACGTAATGATTGGGTAAAATAATAAAGTCCGATAATTTCATATTCCAGTCAACATTAAATAATTGAAATCATGTGGGCGGCTGCTAAATCCCGATATCAACGAAATAATTAATAACAGTAGAGAAAATTAAAAGCGATGTAATATATTAAAAAATCAATAGTATAAAAACCGATTTATTACAAAAACAATAATTGTAAAAATAGTTAAATTTCTTACAATGTAGTGAATATGTAAGTGACGTAAAATAACTACAGCAACCCTAATTAGTCTGAACAACAATACATTATAATAAGCTGATTGTTAGGTGTCATGAGCGGGGAGGCGGCGATGCTGCTCGGTAGTTTTTCCAGTCAATAATCGAGTCAGTACATGTGTATTGTTTGGCACTATGACTGTGTATGCAAAGACATTTGCAACTGTGTCCTGCGCCTTAAGAAAATAAAAGCTGAAAAGCAAAGTTTGTCTGATTATTGTTGGCTGGGTTGTTTGGGGGAAGAGACCAAACAGCGAGGTCATCGGTCTCATCGGATTAGGGAAGGATGGGGAAGGAAGTCGGCCGCGCCCTTTCAAAGGAACCATCCCGGCATTTGCCTGGAGCTACTTAGGGAAATCACGGAAAACCTAAATCCCGGTCGCGGGATTGAACCGTCGTCCTCCCGAAAGCGAGTCCAGTGTGCTAACCACTGCGCCACCTCGCTCGGTGATTATTGTGAAACCCTGTGTTTACGATAAGTATAAATTATGAGTTTACACAGTTTTTCATTAATCGTAACACTGTCCACTTCATCGCTGGGATATGGTGGTATTTCTCGGTTAGTTAGTCAAGGAAATCACTTGTTGAATTATTTTTTTACAAAAGTATCAGTATTTTGTAGTATTTTGATGAACTGACTGCGTTGGATGGCACGCCATAGTTTGCTCCTGACCATCTGCCAGTCCTACATAAGATTGCTTCGAATGAGAAAAACCAGCAACTTTACATTAACATAAAAAACAAAAAGTATGATTCAGACTTTATTTTTTTTGAAAAAGTGCAAGTTTTTGTCGAGCCACATAATTTGTCCTCATAGTCCGTTGGGGTGTACAAGGTACTGAGTACCGTGAATTGCTCCCAGAAATGTAACACTAGCACAGTGGCAGATACACATGGGGGCCGCGCGGGGCCGCCCGCATTACCTCCCGCGCCTCCCCCCGACAGTCAGACCGCGCGCTATACGTTCGTTTCATTTGTCAGTCGACTCGACTGAATCGAGTTATCGAGTAGTTGTACTTTCCTATGTAGCACACGCATCCACGTCATCGTATTTTATACGTTTCTGTCTGGCACATATCTACGAGAAATGTCGCGGCCGTTCTAGTGATCTCGACGCGTTGTTCTGACTGACACTTTTTCGAGAAAAGTCGCGAATATTCTACTGTTTTCTTGTACAGAGAACCTTCGATACGTAGAGTTATAAATACCGACTATTCGCCGAATAGGAAGCTAGTTTACATTCAGAAGCAGAAATATTAAGACTGAAGAACGAATAAGTTCAAAAAATGGTTCAAATGTATAATCAGTATAAATAAAAATGTCTTAATCTTTGCATGTGACTTGATTATGTTTTATTACGGTAAAAGTAAAGGTAGCTCAAGAAATCTTTAGCGTCCCCTCCTTGAGGTTTCTCTGTATCCGCCACTGCGCTAGTAACTGACATTTATGGACAACTATTCAGCCGTCTGGTGGCTATAAGTGGAGTGTAACTGACCCGAAGACTTCAACGTGATAACGTACACTTAACATGCATCTGTCATACCGAAAGCAGTTATCCAGGAATTTGGTTGAGGGACATTTCTACGTTACCCATGTTTATCCGACCTTGCTCTCCTTCTCTCAGGCTCCCCTGCATCTGTTTCGCATCCAACAAAGTTTGAGACAAGTCCTATTTCTAATGGCGTTAAGCATCAATAATCCTCCTTATTCTTTCCTTCGATAATGAATTTACTTTCCAAATCAGCAAATTTCGTTGCTTTTATTCGGAGGGAATCATAGACTGTGGAAAATAAATACAGGCCACAAATAATTTTTACGACTTTCGACTCTGATAAATTTAAATCTGTACAAGAGTCCGTCACAGTGCACAACGCTGGTTTTCGACATTTGACCGGATAGCTCATAAGGTTTTGTTTCCCCCAGTCACACACGCCAGTGTGTGCAACCCTAGTGGCAGGAACTACGTCCAGTCGGTATTGACTTTTTCGCTGTGTACACTTCAGGAAAACCCACGACGACACGTTAAAATGCACTGCGAATGCATGTCGTCAAATCCTGTAGGTCTGTAACGTTGATTTGGTATATTGATCATCTACAAAATCCATAGAGATATGTCTTGTGGTGTGAGGTTAGGTGACCTCGGTGGTGGGCCGATCTCACCATCTCCTCCAAACCGGTTAGCCAGAAACTTTTCATCCAGAAATTGACGGTCATTAAGGGACCAATGAGATGGTGCCCCCATCCTGCTGGGAATGGCATCAGATTACAGGTGCTCCAATTTTCACACAAAAAACTCCTGTTACATATCCATGTAAACATCATTGATGATCGTGGGCTCGCTGAAAAATAATGGACCAATGATTGTGCACACATTGGGACCACAGACTGACTTTCGGCCAGTTACTTTCAATTTCACGTTTAGCATGAAGACTCTCTCATCCCGATATACAAACTTTATAACAGTTCACGTTGTCGCCGGCCGGTGTGGCCGAACGGTTCTAGGCGCTTCAGTCTGGAGCCGCGCGACCGCTACGGTCGCAGGTTCGAATCCTGCCTTGGGCATGGATGTGTGTGATGTTCTAAGGTTAGTTAGGTTTAAGTAGTTCTAAGTCCAGGGGACTGATGGCCTCAGATGTTAAGTCCCATAGTGCTCAGAGCCATTTGAACCATTTTTTAGTTCACGTTGTCGGGCACATAAAACTTTGACTCATCGGAGCAAAAAAATTTTTTGCAAAAAATTCAATGTTTGTGTCAATCCTGGCCAGCATATCCACTTTAATCTGTTCACGCCGAGGTTTCTCCGCCGGCTTTAGTGCCTGAAGCAGCTGTACTTACTAGGCATTACGACGTCAGCTCTTATGCGAGACTTTGTGCATTGTTGATCACGTCATTTGACTTTCTGGCTGTCATACGCACTGACTTTCTCGCTCTCTTTGCTGACGCCTGTCGCACCTTGTCGACGTTGGCGTCTGAAACAGATGGGCGACGCCCCGCCCCCCCCCCCCCCCCCCCCACTTGTGGTCAACCACTTACTTCCAAAAATGACGTATACCAAACTCGAGTAATTAGTCCGAAACAAAAACTTTCTTCCGTATGGAGTCCAAAAGTTTCGTTACACCGGGGAATCGGACTTCGTCACTGTGAACCAGGATTCTCTGTGACCAGGATACACGCTAAACTTTCTCCCATGGCATCCACATATTTCGTAAAATCTACTGCATCGGGGAAAAAACTTTGAACTAACTTGTCACATGTTGAATACCTGTTGTTATTATCCAGTGTAGTTTTAAAGTTGTTATTCTTGTAGTCTTCAGTCCGAAGACTGATTTAACGCAACTCTCTACGCTTGTCTGTCCCTTGCAGCCCTCATCATCCCTCCATAACTACTGAAATCTACGTCCCTCCGAACCTGCTTACTATATTTTAGGCTTGGTCTCCCTCCACAATTTTTGCCCTTTAAACTCTTAATTTTTAAATTTAATTGATGAACATCATATATTGTTGCCTCAATCCTGAACGCTATGCATGCAGATATTTTAAAAAATCACAGCCAAGAAAAGCGCAAGTAATCTTTATAAAATACACGAACAGTATGTTTTTGTCTACCCAGAGTAATGTAGCCAGATGTCTCGATTTTTGCGGACTGTCTCGATATTTAGGGATATCTTGAATTGTCACTGATAAACCTTCCGCGGGACGCCAAGTGTTCCGACTTTTGAGTAACCAAGAAAGTTAGAAAACTGTACGCCAGGAGGTCGTGATTAGCCAGTAAACTAAAGGGACTTCTCAGCGTACATTCCAAATGTACGTTTCTAAAACGCTCAGCCGTATGGCTTCCATGGTTGTATTATTACCGCCAAGGCATTGTTTTCTGAAGAGAGTTTCAACCTACCCTTTTCTACTTTTGCCATTGACTGGCCTGGACTTCTAGTGTCACACCAATCAGTATTAGTGTTTTGTTGATTTTTGCAGAAGCGTGTCGGAAATCTTTTATTGGTTCTCTTGCTGAACAGAACACTACTTTTGACTATTGTTGTAGCAGTGTAGCAATTTCCTTTACAACATTTTATAAGTATGTAATTACGTAACGTTTGAAAATTTACGAAGTTTTTGATTTATTTTTATGTCCTTCTCCCACCGATCTTTTAAGCCAGCAGTCCCTATTTTCTGCAAATTGGATATCGTAGCACCAGTTCAGAGCCTTTCTTATAGAAAAACATTATGCATACAAGACATGACTGTGACAAGCGCTGGTCTGAGCTTGGCCTGGCTTGTGTGTTGCAGTCCTGCGAGATGACTTCCGTCCGGAGCCCAAGGACACCCGCGTGGCGGCCGGCGAGACGGCGCTGCTGGAGTGCGGGCCGCCCAAGGGGCACCCCGAGCCGACGCTCGTCTGGAAGAAGGACGGCCAGCCCATCGACCTCGAGGCCTCCACCAGGTCAGTGCCTCTCGCGTAGAGCGCTTCAAAAAAAGGAGACGGGAAGTACTCGGTTACGGCGATGTTAAGCTCACAGGACAAAATATTACTCACTCCCTCAAAAAGGTACACTGGTCGCTTTGGAACTCTGTAGACAGTATAGTTCTGATACCAGCCACGTATGTGACCTTCCACTGCTGACGTCAGTCATTGCTATGGAGTGGCACCCATATGCCAGTCGATTGCATGGAATCAGCTCAGTGTGATGGGTCGGTGTGGAGACGTGACAAGACTGGCAGAAAGGAGCAATCGTGGCCTCGACCACACTGTGAATGAGCTAGGCCTGTTGAATAAAATATCGATATAACGATATTTTTCATTAACAATATCGAAATTCCTTAGATATACGTTAGTTGCTCTAAATCTAAATATCAACATTGAAAATGTAGTCGAAATGGCAGTATCGAGTGCCGATATTTTATATTATATTTTTTCGTAATTTTCGGGAAACGTATGAAATTGACGTTTTGAAATTGTAATAGAGCGCAGTTTTACTTCCACTGTGTGAAGGAATCTTACTATTTTTTGAGCTCCCATCACGTCCAGTCTTTCTCTTTCACTGTGTGAAGCTTATACCGGTGGCACAAACAAGAAATCCGATTGTTGCACTGGGAAGGGGGGGGGGGGGGGGGGTGAATTGAGTAACAAGAGTTCCGATATGGAGAAATAGTACACCAGTTGCTTAAAAGTAAGTTTCTAATGCAACTATTTTTTCACATTGGCATCCTTCAAAGAAAAAAAAAGTTGGGGGAAGTGCTGACGTAATCGGCGCTTGACGCTAACAAAAGAAACTGCAACGTTTAACTTCACCACGCAATTTTGACACTACAGTTGCTAAGTCGCTAGCGTTTGCAGAAATGAATAACAGGTAAGTCTGCTTGAAGTGTTCCAGACAAATCCAATATGTGACGAAACCGAACGACAGACCTATCTGACAACTTTTATTGTGCCACCAACATTCAGTTACCGTTGACAGCAAAGTGGTTATCGCGAAGCGTGAACGTACTTCATTTTCCTTTCAGTGCTTGCTCTAAGGGGGATAGGCAGACAACTACGTAGTTGACGTACAGAATATATAACAATAAATCAATATTTAAATACACAGATCTAAAACCGGGAGTATATATGCAATGTACAGCCGATAGGTCGATATTTCGATATTTTTTTCGTCTATATATCGACGGCTGACAATGACAGTTTTTAAATATCGATGTATCGGATTCCAGATATTGTTAAAAACATCAACAGCCCTAGAATGAAGCTGCGCGGTTTTGATGGTGTCTCAGCGTGAATAGTCCCATGTATCTGCAAGGAATGGTGTACTATTCATTACCTTTTGATTTCTGGTAGTTAGATTTGTGAAAACTCAGCACTTCCAACTTCCAGGAATCGAATAGAAGGTGCATACCTTGTATAGTGACTAGCTGAATTGACCTGATGTCCTTAGGTTATGGCTGATGTTTTCCAAAGCTGCTGAAACGTGTGGCATAAATTTTTTTATTGTCGTTCCAAGATTTTGAATAGCCATTTTTTGAAACTCGTGGTTCCTGAACAGAAAAAAGCAAGTTATTGGTTTCAACTCTGGAAATTTACGTGGCTAAGAGCCGAAAAACTACGGCCATTTGACTAGTAAATAAGACTTTCTGAGCCATATTTTATCCGTTTCAGTGTAGCAGTCCCGTAGAGATGAAAGTGAAAGCACTAGATAGGAAAACCAGCATCAAGTATGGAGACTTATCAAACATGTATAAATTACAAAGGGCGTTCAATAAGTAATGCAACAAATTTTTCCTCGAACAGTTACGGCTGAAAAAAATTGAAATTTGTTGCGAGACACTGTGGAGTACTCCCACTCCAGTCCCTATAGTTTGATGAAGTACTAAGACGAGGCGCCGCCATAGATAGCGTTCAAAATGGCTTCTATAATTGATGAGCGTTCCAAGCAGGGAGCGTCCCTAAGTTTCTTTTGGCGGAAAACCAGAGCATGGGGGATATTCATAGGCGCTTGCAGAATATCTAGTTTACGAAGGCATGACAGTAAACAAAAGCACGGTGAGTCGTTGGACAAGGCGTCTGTCCGTAATCGAAACAAGGTCGCGCAAGCCTCTCCGATCTTCCACGTGCTGGCAGGTCGCACACAGCTGTGACTACTGCAACGTTGCAACGTGCGCATACTCTAATTCAAGGTGATCGACAGATCACAGACGAACACCTAGCAGCTCAACTTGACGTCTCTGTTGGTAATGTTGACACACTCATCCACCAGTTGGGGTACTCAAAGTTTTGTGCCTGCTGGATCGTACTTTCCCATTAACCTACAGCACGGAACTCACATCTTCCGATTTCCATCTGTCTGGCCCAATAAAAGATGTATTCCGCAGGAATCTGCACGTGGGTGGTGGGGAGGTTATGAAGACGTTGGCTCCGACGTCGACCAATACTGTGGTACCAAGCGGACATACAGTCCCTCCCAGTAATGTGGGGTAAGGCCGTCACATTCAACGGAGACTATTTTGATAAAATGAGATTTGTAGCCAAAAGATTGGGGAATAACATCGTGTATTGGAATCCTGAAAAAAAAACTGCTTTCAGAAAAAAATGTGTTGCATTACTTATTGAATGGCCCTTGTAGTTTGTTTGTGAACCACCTGTGTATCGTTAGCTTAAGTACGTGTAGACAGCCGTGAGGCAGCGGCGTTGGTGGTGTTGCAGGCTGCGCGTGGTGGACGGCGGTAACCTGATGATCACGGACGTACGGCAGGCGGACGAGGGCCAGTACCGCTGTGTCGCCCAGAACATGGTGGGCGTACGAGAGAGCGCGCCGGCCACGCTTACCGTCCACGGTAAGTACCCTGCCACAGGCTGCTCACTGCTGCTATAGCTGCGCCGCGTCCGCGGTTCCTTCCTTCCTTTAATTCTCTTTGATATACTCTTTCTGCGGGGTCAATCAATAAACTATTCTCCCAACCAATTTCAATAACAAGCGACAAACAATCAGTTATCTTTAAAAGTAATGATAAGGGAAACGATTAATTCGCCCCAACGCTTCACTTTAGATTTTGCATTCATTGTCACACCCTTCAGTGCAAACCACAGAACAAGCAAGTGTAACAGTGAGGGAATATTTGCACTTGTAATATTTGCTATATAACTTAAGAATTGCTTAATACACAATAGGAATCTAAAATTATTCCTTTTTAACGAACATATTTATAGGACCATAAACGATAAAGATCGACGGTTGATAAAGTCCAATAGAACTAGAGCAAGGATCACCTTTTCAGTCTCTGAATGAAGACAGTAGGTGACATAGGGGACAATCAAACGTACATTACATGTTACACCATTAAGGACGATCACTCATTAATTATAACCACAAATTAAAGAAGATTCTTTTAAATAATTAACATCAATAGCAAATAATCAACAAATTTATCAAAACCAAATCTTTCAGTTCTGTAACAATGTTGGATCGTGGAATACGCCGGATTACCGACACAGAAGGCTAAATTTTACCAAAGAGCAATTTCTCCAAACCTAGAACTATCTTAATAGTGTACAATACTTAGGTTATCCAGAACTACTCTAATTCGCCGTCCTTGGGCACAGCGGTGGAGTTGATAATTAACCTCTTATTTCATTCTCCTGGAACACTGAGCGGCAATAGACACTCTGATAACTCTTACCCCAGTGTGGCTCGGGAAAGAGGATGGCTCCACCAGGAGAAGGAAACATTTACCCGAACTGGAAAGGGAACTCGTCGAACACGAGCCACTAGGTTGGACGAAGACCAGTTGGCGATTTTTAATCATTAACCAAAGCTTGCTGGCCAGCGGACGAAAAGTACAGAGGCAAAGGTAGCTTTATTTGTGCTCACAAGAACTGATAACTTCCGCGAATGAGATTCCGGCAGAACTACCGCCGTAGTATGAATACGGGACTTCGGAGCTGAGGAGAGCAAGTCAACAACGGTCTCTACCAAATAGGCCCAACATTTCAGACAGACCGAGCAACCGACAGCAGTCGTGGTTAGGCGGATTACCAAATAGAAACTCAAGCACTGCCTTAAATAAAATTAAATAGAGCAATTAAATGCCACAGGGACTAATCTCCTTAACACAAGAATATATACACAATAACAACGACTCAAGTTAAATATGCCTACGTACTAAAACACAACAGATGTTGACGAACATTAACATAATCTCGCATTTCAGACATCCATAAAATTGGCTACACTCCGCTCTGTCTCTCCATCAGACGGTACAAGGTTATTTAACATTTTACAACGTGCTTATCCAAACAGTGACCTACGCCGTCCATGGGAAAACAACGGCTTGCAGAAGGTCCACAGCAAAAAAAAAATTTTTCTTTTTTTTTTGTTTTTTTTTTTTTTTTGTTTGTTTGCGACGCGACCCTTAAGTCAGCATGGCGTTCAAATGCACGATCATGCAAGGGGGCATTAACACACACGCAAGGCAATTTCCGATCACAAACTGAAAGCAGAGAAACGTTGCCGCGCAGTTATTAATAGCTCCCACAACACCGGAAGATTGGCCCCGCCAGACGACGACCGTTGCACTAACTAGATGAAAAATCTTACTTTCAGTGACGACAGCACCTTCTCGAGGTTATTGGCGGCCGCAGACGGACTTCATAGCTTCCCCAGCCCATGAACAGAAACCAAACGTTGTCCACAGATTTACGTCCTCTTGTGTCCTCACGCCCCGGGTTTTTGGGCCCATCCAGACTTAGCATAAAGGGACCTAGCGTCCCGCTGCAGAACGGTCGTCCAGGGCCAAACACTCGTCTCAACTGCCTCGTCTGCCCTCGGCACGGCACGCTAGCAGCGCGCTCGCGGAGGCTCCACAACGCCCCCTAGGAAAACCCGGAATCTCCAAACAGGAGTAAACCAAGGGAAAAACAGGAACCGTGGCAAACGACACGTTTCACCCTTTGTGAAGTTGTCTCACTTCGTCCTCTGGAAGCTTGTCAGTACAGTTCCGCTCCGTCGCCTACCAAGTACAACATCATTATGACCTGCTTAAAACCGTGTTGGCTAATTTCTGGAATACAATACAGAAGCAACTGCGCATAGCATGGATTCGACAAGTCCTTGGGATGTATCCGGCCGGATGTAGTATCAGCTGTCTACGCACAGGTGGTGGTGGTGGTGGTTAGTGTTTAACGTCCCGTCGACAACGAGGTCATTAGAGACGGAGCGCAAGCTCGGGTTAGGGAAGGATTGGGAAGGAAATCGGCCGTGCCCTTTCAAAGGAACCATCCCGGCATTTGCCTGAAACGATTTAGGGAAATCACGGAAAACCTAAATCTGGATGGCCGGAGACGGGATTGAACCGTCGTCCTCCCGCTACGCACAGGTAACGCAATTCCCGATCAAGGGGGTAGTTAACCGGCGAGAAGCTGGCAGACGATAGCGAACCATCGAGTTCATACCAGGCGAATTTGGTGGCTAAGACGTCAACGTTAGTTCAAAATCATGTTCATCAAGCCCCAACAGCACGATTCTGGCCTTGTGACATGGATACGAGTGGCATGCAAAGTCAGAGAGATGACACCACTGGCGCGTATCGAGGTCGTATTTAGTTAGTAGCATCTTTGGAAAGAACGCACCCCAAGTTTCAGCCATATTTGTCTATTTCTTTGTGTTTGGCATTCGTGTTAATCAAGGAAGTCGAGTGATTGTCAAAAAGTGGACAAAAAAATTTCGTGTGGTGATTAAACATTACTTTATGAAAGGGAAAATGCCTCAGGAGATTAAAGAGAAGCTTCATAAACCTTACGGTGACTCAGTGCCGCAACACGACGTGGCATGGGCTCGACTAATGTCTGAAGTTTTTTGAAAGGCATCATTTTTATGCCAGTGACTGTTATAACTTTTTATTACACTATTGCAGTTTCGGTCTTAGGACATTATCAAGCGCTGATATTGTGGATTTAAGCCATGTCAACGTAATGTAAGCTGACACATTTGTGTGTCTTTTTTTTTTTTTTTTCTTTATTGTATTTCAATTCCCCATCGGGGCGGGCTGGCAGCAGCATATGCGCTGCTCTTCAGCCGAAAGACATAGAACAAACAATAGAAGACATTTAAAAATAACAAAGGAGAGAATATGGTGAACATAGATATAAAAAAAGGGGGAACATCATGGAAGGCAATAGACAAAAAACGGGGTGACTGTAAAATGGAGATAAAAAACTGTTTAAAAGTAGCACACACAAAAAGCCACTCACTGCGACAATTAAAAGAACACAAGGCACAGTATGACTGGAGCATAAAAGGTATCGACAGATGGCGTAGCACATAACAAACACTGACGGCGAACCTCAAGGCAGTACACAATTAAAATCACACCTCTTGACACACAGGAGAAACAGCACTAAACACAACACTGATGTGGCACACTGATGATGATCAAAACAGAGGATCTGCCAGGCGCAAGAAGATGAGGGAGACCGGAAGAAGGGAGGGAGGCGAAGAGATGGGGGAGATGAGCGGGGGGCGCGCTGAAGAGGGCCAGGTAGGGAGATGTGGGAAGGAAAGAGGCAAGTGTGGGGTGCAGGGTCTCAGGGGAGGGGGGGAAGGAGGAAAATCCGCTCTGGGAGAAGGAGGGAAGAGGAAAAAGGGGGCCTTGGGGAGGGGGGGGGGGAGGGGAGAACAAGGCCAGGTTATAGTTGGAAGGAAGGGTAGATGTCACGGCGAAGTTCGTCATCCGGGAGGGGGAGGCGCTGGAAATTGCCCTGTTGAAGGAGATGGTGGGTGTGGAGATGGAGAGAGGGAGGGATACAGCGATAGAGGCGCGGCAATGGGCGGGGGGTGGAGAGGAAGGAGGAAACCAGAGGGTGGGGGGGGGGGGATCAAGCCGGCGGACAATGTAAAGGATGCGGAGATGTTGGAAGAACAGGAGGAGGTAGGGGAAGGGGATCAGTTCATACAGGAGCCGTGTGGGGGAAGGAAGGCGGATACGGAAGGCAAGGCGGAGCGCATGGCGTTCAAGGATTTGGAGGGCCTTGTAAAAGCGGGTGGGGGCGGAGATCCAGGCAACGCTGGCATAACAGAGGATAGGACGGATGTTTTGTGTGTCGTTGTAAGTCCTGTTAAATACATTCGTCTCGTTGCTACACAGTGCGAGCACACGTATACAAACGTGGTAAAACAACATAATCTGTAAATGCACATGTTCATTAACCCATCACAGAAACCGGGCGGTGTAGACGCGCCTTGAGACGCGACTCTCCGGAGCGCCGTTGCCCTTTCGTAATGCCGTGTTCTGTTGGTGCCGACAGTGAAGCCGTTCTTCAGCAAGGAGCCTGCGGACGCTACGGTGCTGGAGGACCAGTCGGTGCACTTCCAGTGCCGCGTCGGCGGCGACCCGGCGCCCAACATCCTGTGGCGGCGCGACGACGGCAAGATGCCCATCGGGCGCGCCCAAATCCTCGACGACAAGTCGCTGCGCATCGAGAACGTGGTGCCGGCCGACGAGGGCGTCTACATCTGCGACGCCGAGAACGTCGTCGGCAGCATCTCGGCGCGCGCCACCCTCACCGTCCACTGTAAGTCCTCCCTCATCACTCCGCTGTACCACACGTCACTGAACCACAACTTCTCCAAAAGTATCTCGAGCAGAATGGCCTTCTCCGTGCCAATCTGCATGGATTCCGAGAACACAGATCATGTGATACCCACACCGCACTTTTCTCACATGACATACTGACGGCTTTGGGTCTAGGCAGTCAGGTAGATGCAGTCTCTCTTGATTTTCAAACACCTTTTGATCCAAACTACAACTACAGTTGCTATCAAAAGTAAGATCTTATGGCATATCAAGCAAAAAGTGTAACTGAATTGAGGTTTTCTTGGTAGGGAGGAAGTTGCACGTTATCTTGAACAGAGGCTCATCGACAGACGCAGAGGTAACATTGGGTGTGTACCATAAGGTGTATGGGACCATTGCAGGTCATGTTGTACACTGATGACCTTGCGGACAGTATTAATAGTACCCTCAGACTTTTTACAGGCGATGCAGTTATCCCTATGAAGCACTGGCTCTGAGCACTATGGGACTTAACTTCTGAGGTCATCAGTCCCCTAGAACTTAGAACTACTTAAACCTAACTAACCTAAGGACATCACACACACACCCATGCCCGAGGCAGGATTCGAACCTGGGCCCGTAGCGGTCGCGTGGCTCCACACTGTAGCGCCTAGAACCGCTCGGCCACTCCGGCCGGCCCTATGAAGTACTGTCTGCAACAAAGAGTATAAATACTCCGTCAGGTCTTGGTAAGACTGCCAACTGGCTTTAAACGTTCAGAAGCATAAAACTGTGCACTTCATAAAATGAAAAACGCAGTATCCTACTACTATAGTATAAGTGAGTCATGGTTGCAAACGGTCAGCTCATACAAATACCTGGATGTAATGCTTTGGACTATCACTCGTACGACCCATCCTACAATATTGCTTAAGTGTCTGGGACCTGTACCAGATAGCGCTAACAGGGAATACGAAACGTATACAGAGAAGGGCCGCTCGAATGATCACAGGTTTGTCTGATTTGTGGGAGAGTGTCACAGAGACGCTAAAGAAATTGAATTGGCAGACTCTTGAAGATAGACACAAACTAACCCTAGAAAGCCTACATACAAAGTTTCATGAAGTGGCTGCGCGGGATTAGCAGAGCGGTCTAGGGCGATGCAGTCATGGACTGTGCGGCTGGTCCCAGCGCAGGTTCGAGTCCTCCCTCGGGCATGGGTGTGTGTGTTTGTCCTTAGGATAATTTAGGTTAAGTAGAGAGTAAGCTTAGGGACTGATAACCTTAGCAGTTAAGTCCCATAGGATTTCACCCACATTTGAACATTTTCATGAAGTGGTGTTAGATGATGACTCTAGGAATATACTACAGCCCCCTAAGTATCGCTCCTCCATATGTGACTGGAACGGGGAAAATCCCAAAGTAATACAGTGGGACGTACCCTCTGCCATGTGCTTTTCAGTAGTTTGAAGAGTGCAGATGTAGGTATAGAAGCCAGCGTGCAGTGAGTCAGTGACGGAGAGTCGCCTTCATCAACTCTTTGATATCGTCCAACATTATACGTCTATTACGGTTTTCAGCCATACACATCCATGTTATTCCTGAATGTTTGAATGGCATCTGTCAACTTTCTATTAGGTTCGCTTCTCGCTCTTTCCTTATCTTACGGAGTCCGGCGAGAACTTCCTTGGTCCATTTGTCAGTTTATAGACCGACTTAAACTGGTTTAGCATTTCGCAGCGAGCCTGCTAGACTGCTTCCGCCAGCAACACACCAACGGAAGTCTGGTCTTGTCGTCTCTCGTTGTGCTGCGCAAAGCATTGTGCCTGTCAGACCTCAAGTAGGAAACTTTCCCAGACGCGAAAATTTCACTTGTTTCAAGAAACATCGTAACTCCGGCCCTAATTAAATTTAAGCACTGATTTTTGACACTCTTAGAGATAACATCGAAATCTAAATCACACATCAATTTCACAGTATTACATTATTTTTGTACGAGATGGAGACTTTAAACCTAACACATGTAGGCGTTTTCATTCGCCATTTCCCGTTCCCGCTTCAGCATAGTGCCACTTTGCGCCAGGACTTTCAGAAGTCTGTCTACAATTGGGTTTCAAAAACACTGGCCACCACGGGGAAATCGCTCGACCCTGAACCGACCTCGCATGCCCAGGTCACTACCCATTTAGGCGGATTAGGAAAAGACCGGCGCACTACCTCTATGCCGGTGACAGCCTCTTTCCCTGGCGTACATAGTAGCCACAGGAACGGGCAAACAGGCGCGATCGGGAAACACACTGAAGAGCCAAAGAAAGTGGTACACCTAATAACGTGTAGGGCCTCCGCAAGCACGCAGAAATACCGGATCACGACGTGGCATGGTCTCGACTGCCGGCCGGGGTGGCCGAGCGGTTTAGGCGCTACAATTGTGTGCTGTCCTTACGTTAGTTAGGTTTAATTAGTTCTAAGCTCTAGGGGACTGATGACCTCAGAAGTTAAGTCCCACAGTGCTCAGAGCCATTTGAACCATTTGGACTCGACTTACGTCTGAAGTAGTGATAGTGGGAATTGACACCATGGATCCTGCACGGCTGTCCATAAATCCGTAAGAGTACGAAGGGGTTGAGATCTCTTCTGAACAGCACGTTGAAAGACATCCCAGATATGTTCAATAATGTTCATATTTAGGGAGTTTGGTGGCCAGCGGAAGTGTTTAAACTCAGAAAAGTGTTCCTGGAGCCACTCTGTAGCAATTCTGGAAGTGTGGGGTGTCGCACTGTCCTGCTGGAATTGCCCAAGTCCGTCGGAATGCACAATGGACGTGAATGGATGAAAGTGATCAGACAGGATGCTTACGTAAGTGTCACCTGTCAGAGTCGTATCTAGACGTATCAGGGGTCCCATATCACTCCAACTGCACACGCCCCACACTATCACAGAGCCTTCACCAGCTTGAACAACCCCGCCGCTGACATGCAGGATCCATGGATCCATACCCGTACACGTCCGACCGCTCCATACAATTTGAAAGGTGACTCTTCTGACCAGGCAACATGTTTCTAGTCATCAACAGTCCAATGTCGGTGTTGACGGGCCCAGGCAAGGCGTAAAGCTCTGTGTCGTGGAGTCATCAAGGGTACACGAGTAGGCCTTCGGCTCCAAATGCCTATATCGGTGATGTTTCGTTGAGTGGTTCGCTCGCTAACACTTGCTGATGGTCCAGCATTCAAATCTGCAGCAATATGAGGAAACGCTGCGCTTCTGTCACGTTGAAAGATTCTCTTCAGACGTCGTTGGTCCCGTTCTTGCAGGATTTTTTTCCGGCCCCAGCGATGCTGGACATTTGATGCGTTTACCGGATTCCTGATATTCACGGTACACTCGTGAAATGGTCGTACGGGAAAATACCCACTTCATCGCTACCTCGGAGATGCTGTCTATCAACCACCAGGCATTACGCATCTTCATAATCTGTTGAGCTGAGTCGCTCTTGTTGTTGTGTACGAGTACATACTAAAGTAGAAGGTCGTCATGGTTACATAATATATAACATCAGCTATGTATCACATGTAGGCTACGAGTATATCCAGTGCTCATATTGCCCAATTTGGGTTTGATAACAAGGCGACTGGCAGTGCTAACAGTCAAATAGTGTATGTGTAGATGTAAATAAGACGTATCATTCACAACTGCAGGGACAATGACTAACTACATTATGGCTGCCAGAGAACTTACGACCACAAACTTATTTCAACAACGTTTATATTCACTATAGCAAAATTTTCCGAGAACGTGTAACGAGTAATACCAAAAAGTGCAGGTGATTTTATTGCCTGAAAGGCTGCATTTAGCGTACGTTTCGGAACACCAGTAGAATTAATATGTTTTGTGGAGAGTTAACAGCTGTTGTACATCGGTTTTCCGTGCACGTATCACTGCTCACGTTCAATGCAAAAACGGAATGCATCTGTTTTCGCAAAGACCACAGCAGTTACTCGGTGCATTCAAAGTTATTGCAAGCTCTGGGAAACTGAGAAATGGCATGCACCGAGCGAGACTGCTTTGATTTTTACAGCAGGGACAGTGACACCACATTGTATCCAGTTGCGTCCTCTGGAATAATGTGAACCTCAACTAGTCAGTGGTGTAAGTTACAATACTTTTTTGGAATATGTTGCTTTACTGCAAATAATGCTGTGTTATTTCAATGCTGTAAAAACATATACGTGATCAGTGATTAACAGGAATTGCTGAAGGCTAGTATGAGGTTTCTGTCACACTGCTGAAGAACATGTTGCTCCTTTACAAAGTATTTCTTTGCATAGTTGAAGACAAAACCCATTTTTTTCTGTCATGATGCTACTCATTCACATACGCGAGCAAACGACCAAGATCCATGGATCAAATTTTTCCACCAAGCGACAGTTGCTGAAGCTTGTGGTATTAAACTGGCAGAGTGCAAGTTCATTATTGTGTGTGTAGAGACATATTTCTTCATCTCTCGCACGCTACGAAAAGAGAAGTTGTTTCTGGATGAGCAATTGTGCTTTTAAATTGCTCGAGGCGTGAATGGCGCTATTTCTCTTTCATCCGTTAACTACGGGCGAGGCTTCCCACTTGTCAGGTGGAAACGAATGGCGGCCCTCGAGGTCAATTATAGCCTATGAGAACCAAAACACCACGCCCGTCTTTATTATAGCGGGCGAATCTTTTTGTGCTCGTTCTAAAAGTGAGAATCGAGTTCTGTAAGTCTCATACGTACGTACTTAGCTGCGAAATATCTTATTATAAGCGTTTCCCCGAAGAAAGTTATGATTGGCAGTCGATGTCAGCAAAAAAGAGCAAAACCCAGCGAGGGACACGGGAGGACAACTTGGTCCCTCCCTAAAAAAAAAAAAAAGAAAGAAAACTTTAGCAATCCGAACACGCATTTCTCTTCGCCAAACTGACAGTGTGTCAGTTCAGTGTCACGTTGTAGACTGCCAGCACATCTAAAGCAGACGTACCCAACCGTTTAGCTTACTTGGGCCACACTGGAACCAATCGGGTATTTTTGGGCAGCACATAATACACCTATACTAAAAATAGCCACATAAAAACGCGGTGGACCAGTGAGAGAATAGCATCGTCTGGCGCGAGTTCCGTATTGAAAATATTCAATTTGACATAGTGTTTGATAAACGGAATTTTATGAAAATTTATTCATTAACTTTTACTCACCGCTTTGGCTCTGAGCACTATGGGACTTAACATCTATGGTCATCAGTCCCCTAGAACGTAGAACTACTTAAACCTAACTAACCTAAGGACAGCTCACAACACCCAGTCATCACGAGGCAGAGAAAATCCCTGACCCCGCCGGGAATCGAACCCGGGAACCCGGGCGTGGGAAGCGAGAACGCTACCGCACGACCACGAGCTGCGGACACTCACTGCTTTGATACCAGCTTTGGGTCGGATGCAGGCCGCGGGCCGCGGGACACCCCTGAGCTAAACTATACTGCGTTCATCGTACGATTAAACCTGATGTAAACATTTCACTACGTGTTCTTCCGCGTTTGACGGAATCTCGTCGGATTTCGTTCCAAGTGTAGTGGAAGCCTAGCTGTTTCGAGTACAGTCAAGTGCGACAATAAGGGTAATTTTATGCTGTGTGTTACGCACATATCGACTCAGCTATAATGTGGAACAGGCTGAACGGCGCATTTAACTTGGACAGCACGGGCCAACCAGCAGGTCCAACTAACCTGCAGTGACTTGAACTGCTGCAGTTAACATGTAAAAAGTTACGGGCAGAGCAACACTTGAGCTTCCAATGTCAATTAACTTGTGAACAGAATTAGATAATATACGGCAAAATTCCGGCAGTACGCTTCTTAGGGGACCAGACGGGAAACATAACATGCTCCCGTTCTTAGGTAACATAGTACTGTAATTAAAAACAGTAGTGATGAAAAATCTTAAACACGGAGTAATTTTTCTGCATGATGTATGTGCGACGAAAAAGTATATTGCAGAGATTTCACCATATAGTTAAATATTGAAGTCACTTGAAGGTGGTCAGTCTTGCGGTGATGTATGAAGCCATTGCACATCCGAATCGAGGAATACAATTCAGTACTGGAACTGTCATCTGCTACACTGATGATAGTACATTAGTTGTAGTACGTCTGGTAGCTTAAATATTTTGTTTATTTATCGCGACTAATCTCTTAACTTGGACCCAGATCTGTTCTTCTGGGTTTAGATTGCGTTGGTACGGTAGCAAATGTAAAAATGCCGCATTTGTACGGGGTGATCGATGCCCTGAAAATTATTGATTCCCGTGTTTCTACGAAGCTTGTCACTCTGGCTCGTATGAGACCACATCTGTAGTATTAAAACAAATCCAAATAAAAATTATTTGAGTCTTCTTTTTTCTCCAAAAAGTTATTTTGTAATGTTTACTTAACTTTAACACTCTTTACCAACAATGCTTTATAAAATATCGATAACTAAGAATTTATATTTGCGATGGAAACTGGAATTTTGCATGTGATATATAGTTAGAAACAAGAAGACGTGCATGTTTCATAAAAATGATGATTAAATACGTGTTAATTAGCATATATTTGATAAATTTTTATATTTAAATGAGGTAGGTAGTTGAAGTGTATGAAAAAAACTTGAGAAAAGAGAAAAGCCCACGAGATTCGAACCAGCGATGCCCAGAATACCCGTTTAAAATTCGCCAGGGCTGTCAGTTAAGTCGCAGATACCTTGTTTACATAAACACATTAACTGTATGTAGATAAGTTTTTCTGAAAACTTACAGATCGATTTTCTCTGTAAACTCGCGGAAAACATTAAGTAAACCTGTTTCTCGCCATTTTTAACTGTGTTCAATGCACGTCTTTTATTACGGAGCATGAAGTAGCGTCAGCCATTTCCACAGTAGGCCACGTGTTAACAGCACAACTGGCGTTTATAGACACAGACTGTACACGATTTTTTAAATAAAAACTACGTAACAGAATGTGATTAAGAAAAACGTCGATTGCTGTTAATACATTAAACTACCTTAAAGCTTCATTTTCAGAAACCCAGCAATAAGATATCTAATACAAGCAAGTACGACCTACTTTCAGGAGCGTAACAACAAAGAGTAGGGGAAGGTGGGGGAATTACACGCATGTGGGTAATCCCACGCAGGCTGATTTACGCAGTTTGAATGGCGCAAGCTGTTCCCAGTTGGTGCTACACCCTGCCGGCAGGAGTAACAACTACTATGCGGCTTATGCCAGCCATTTTCCAGTGGCATTGTTGGAGTAGTGAAGTATTGTTTACTTTCGGCGTGTCTCATGTAATTTTCGTCAGCTGTATTTTGCAAGGTAAGTGCTACTATAAGTTCCTTTAATGTAATTCTTGCATATCAACTACTAACCCTAGATGAAACCTTTAATTTAATTGTAGATTTGTCCCGCTATTTGAATTAGGTGCCGAGTTATGCTTAGGCCGGTATTACACTATCAAATTTCTTTGTCAAAGATTTGGTCAAAGATGTGATCCAATATTCCGTCCAATATATTTGACAAAGATCTTTGACGTAGCGCTACAAGGGGTCATCAAATTTTTCGTCAATGTTCAAGATGGCTGACAACAACCTGTTATTAACCGCAGCAGTTCTACGTACTCCAATTGCATTGTGTGGACATACGGAAAAGAAGTGGGAGGAAAAATGGAACCATACATACGAGGTTGACAGTCTCAAAAGTCCTGGGATTACAACTTGATAATAAATTCAGTTGGGAGGAGCACACCACAGAACTGCAAAAAGGCCTTAACAAATCTGTATTTGCAATTCGAGTGTTAGCAGACATAGGCAACATAAAAATGAAAAAGCTTGCATACTTTCATTCCATAATGTCATATGGGATAATATTTTGGGGTAAATCTTGAAGTCAAACAGAAGTTTTCAAGGTCCAAAAGCGTGTAATACGTATTATTTGTGGAGTAAATTCACGGACCTCCTGCAGAAACCACTTCAAAGAACTGGGTATACTAACTACTGCCTCTCAGTATATTTACTTCTTAATGAAATTTGTCGTAAATAATATATCTCTTTTTCCAACAAACAACTCAGTTCATACATACAATACCAGGAACAAAAATGATCTGCACAAGGACTTAAAAGCACTTACTTTAGTTCAAAAAGGGGTCCCCTACTCAGGAACACTCATCTTCAATATTTTGCCAGGAAACATAAAAAATTTAGTTAGAAATAAAGATCAGTTTAAAAGGAGCCTGAAAAGCTTACTACTCGCCAACTCCTCCTACTCCATTGGCGAAATTTTTAGTAGAAACAAATGATGTATTGTATTTATTCATACTATTAGTATTGTTTTTTCAGCTTAAAAAAATCGACATGTTCCACATCCACGAGGATCTCCTCAGCACGGATCTATGGAACGAAAAACTAATCTAATCTGGGTGAAGCCGTGGGTTTTACGACGACACGATAAAAGCATTCATCAAAACTTGTTACGTGAGCTTACAGAGGAAGACGTCAAGTCGTACATCAATTACTTAAGAATGGATGAGCATACATTTCTGTATGTGCTCAATGACGTGTATCCTCATATCACAAAGCACAATATTCACTTAAGAACTGCTACATCTTCAGAAGACAGGCTCACTATAACACTCCAATTCCTTGCTACAGGAGAGGGTTATGTTAGGTCTCCAATCTTCTTAATCTATTTTTGTATTCAGGGTGCCTCACGTTGTAAAGCGCCTCAACAGCTTCAGACATCTGTTAATTTTGTAGTTGTCGGCACACACCAATTGTATTTACCGGCAATGGTTATAAAAACACTACAGACGATAGAACCCTGCAGCGATGCTAGCGCTCCATGTGGTAACATGTCACATTGCAGTGAACAGAAGACAAGCGGTTTCTTTGATCAAATCAACGAGTTAAAAATTTTAACTCGTTGGATCAAATATACAGCGAGGCCCTAGATTTGATCAAATATTGGACGACATTTGACAAAGTCCCTATTACACTATCAAATATCTTTGACAAAGATTTTGGACAAAGAAATTTGATAGTGTAATCCCGGCCTTAGGTTAGTCATCGAACTTACAGTGGGGTAATGCCACGCTGCTGTTGAAGTGCGTGGTATTCCCCCTTGCAGGTTATATTTTCAATACTAACGAGTTTTTTTTAATCTCAGATGGGTAGATATTATAAAAGAAAAACCCAGAAAGCTAAATGGACGCAAGAAGAACTTTGTAAGGCTCTTGATGCCATCAAATCTGGAAGAAAAATAAGAGAAGTATCAAGAGCTTTCGGGATTGATGAAGCTACTCTGCGAACGAGAATGAACGTTAAAAATACCGAGGGTCCAAAACTTGGAAGAAACCCAACATTTTCGACAGAACGGGAAAATGAGATTAGGGATCATGTTATTAAAATGGCATTACATGCATCCAGCTACGAAAGATTGCATTTGATTGTGCAGAGGCTAGCAACATTGCAAACAATTTTGATAAGTCCCCTAGGTTAGCTGTCAAGGACTGGCTAGCTCTGTTTTTAAAAAGAAACTCAAGTATTAGCATGAGAAAACCTGAAGTAACTAGTATTAATAGAATAGAGGCATTTAATGACGAAGAGGTTAATGCACATTTCAAAAACTTAGAACGTCGATGAAACGAGCATAAATACAGAAGCCCGAGAGAATTTCGGCTCCTAAAGGTGTTAAACAAATTGGCGGGGCCACGTCTTGGGAAAAGGGTAAAAACATGGCGATTTCAGAAGATATCTGTTTAGTTTGTAGAGAGTTTGGGAAGGATGGAGAACTATGGTACCGATGTATTTCTTGTAGCAGATGGAGTCATGGAGAATGTAGTGGCTGGAACACTCCAAAAGGTTACAAGTGCGATCTTTGCTGTATGGTATGAGAAAATGAACTCTTTTCACATAAAAAAATGTGAAAAACTAAAATTATAAGAGATGTTTCTAGAATTGCATTATTTCGTTCTTAAATATACTGTTTACTATTTGTAGTAACTAATAAACAAATAAAAATAGCAAGTATTGTACATTTTTATGGCTTGTTTGTTTTTCGTGTTATTACCCAGTACTTTGCGTGTCATTACCCTCAGGGGTGGGGAATACCACGCATATGCACTTTTTTTTATTTTAATGTTCAAAATTAAGGTACTGTTTATAACTATTTATAGACGATTGGAATATGTGGAGAAATGTCCATTGTATGGTATATACTTATTTTCGTAGGTTTTAATGACGTAACGAATGGTTCACATCGATTTTTCCTTAGGTTCGTGTATTTCCCCCACTCTCCCTTACTTATGCCACAGCTGCTGACTAGTAATCGCGTTTGTGTTTGTTTACACTCTGCGTGATGAATGAAGTGTAGTAGCAGGTGTACACAGAGCCAATTTTCGTGAAATCTCCAAACTATTTTGCCACTCACTGCGAAAGTAACATGAGGTCGTCGTCCTCGTCCCCCTCCACTCAAATCCTTGGCACTGTGGTTGCATGTTGATCTGCATGGGGGCTTCGGCAAACACTAAAATAATGTTGAGTAGGGAAACACTATTGCGCAATTGATACATATGCATCCGCGAGTGAATATTGGCCAAGCAGCGCTTTGGATCCGCGTCCACACATTCATGCTGTTGCAAGTGCTCTTGGGTAAATAATATGTAATGAACCATTACCTGTTATTATTTTGCACGTGATTATCGTATATCATATATAGGACCTCGGTATTCGCCATATGACGCATGTGTGT
The DNA here is from genome assembly GCF_023864345.2 of Schistocerca serialis cubense. Lineage (NCBI taxonomy): Eukaryota > Metazoa > Arthropoda > Insecta > Orthoptera > Acrididae > Schistocerca > Schistocerca serialis. The sequence goes on along the minus strand of NC_064646.1, from coordinate 188,294,810 downwards.
TGGTCTGCAGCATTCGTAGACTTAGCCTTCGTCCGTCTGAATATCTGAATGGAAGAAAAACCTGGCTCTTGGCTGATCTTCTGTTTAACAATTATTGGCAGCGGTGCGTTTTTATGCGAATTATTGTTAGCAGCTTCTTGTAGACAACAATGAGAACCAATTCTTATTAGGTGAGCACTTCCTCTAGTCATCGTAGGAGGTTAATAAACTTTGTAATGGATCAAACTAGTCAAAAATGATGACGATGACAACTATTCTAGACCTCGCATTAAGAGGCAACATAACTCATGGTGCCAGAATTATACAACTATATTCATCCGGTATGTGAGAATGAGAGCACTTGGTGATTTCTAACATACTTTATATACAATTTCAAACGTTTTGGAAACTTTTTCTAACCACCCCACCCTCCACCCCCTCCCACAGTCAAACACAAAATGTTGCAAGGAAAAGTTTCACTTACTACATTTTCACTCTGTTCAAGCAGTTAAACTGCAGCACCAGGAACAACGCTTTAATTTATAACTTATTTACTACTAATTCCATTCGCAACACATTTTGCAGGTCGTATCCCCATATACCACTGATTTTACGTGTAAAATTGTACCATTGTGCGATACATAGTTCGGCAGATACGACTTTTTATACATGGGAGATGGATTCTTTAAAGAAGTGGGGTGGGATTTATTAGTATAAAACCACACGATATTACCCTGGCTTTCGGAACGACTGATTCCTCCGTCAGGGAGGAGAGAAGCATAGATTGGGGAAAGGTAAAAAAAGAAGGGCAGGCGGTCAGACCTCTAGGTGAAGGGAATCCACGTACTGTGAGGACAAGGGGAGAAAAAATGTTCAGCGGTCATCTGTTGCTTCTTTTCTTTGTTTTATAATATTCATTTTCACTGTTTGCCGATCGACTCCCATTGTTGAGTAGTGGTCTTCAAAGCCTGCTTTGCTATCGTTTTCCCATGTACATCGGCCAATATTTCTTGTTCGACTGTTGTTTCTGCATTTAGCGAGCTGCTTCCATTTTTTTGCTGTCGTATTTGTTTTTCAGTGTTATCTGTTTTATATTTACAGACTGTTTCTTGTTTCTGTTCTGCTCTCTATTTTCTGCACATTATTTCGTCGGATGGTTTACTGTATCCAGTAACTCTTCGGCTTCTTTCCTCAAATGCCGGTCTTCTTTAGGTCTTCAGTAATCTGTTTCTAAGTTTATGTTTTCTCGTACTTAGCGGTTTTTTTTAACACTGCTTAGCGATGTATGTGTAGCAACCTTTTACTTTTATTTGGCGAACTCTTTTTCCCTTGTTTGGAGATATTTTTTTCTTTATTTGGCGACCTGTTATTTTTGTTTGGCGATCATCCCTCTGTTTGGCGATCGTTTTTCCTCATTTTTTTCTTATTTTGGTCCTGTGTTGCTTGGTTTAGATCTTCTCCCATTTTGTTGTGATCTGATCATTGTCTTCCTGCGTCCTCATACCACCTGGGTCCGTCTCAAAAAATGGTTCCAATGGCTCTAAGCACTATGGGACTTAACATCTGAGGTCATCAGTCCCCTAGACTTAGAACTACTTAAATCTAAGGACATCACACATACCCATTCCTGAGGCAGGATTCGAACCTGCGACCATAGCAGCGGTGCTGTTCCGGACTGAAGCCCCTAGTACCACTCGGCTGGCAGGTTCCATCTCATCTGGATCCTTAAGTGACCTGTACTTCCTTTCTGACTTTCCCAAATTCCTCTCATCCTCCAGTGAATTTTGATTTTGAAGCAATTATAAGAACATTTCAGTACATATCGCAAAAACTGCTGGAAATGGGACAAGACATTCGTTCTAAAATTTTACCATGGCCAAATGACTGAATTGTGTACCTTTAATCTCACTAGTATCACAGGCCACTGTGTAACACGTGAGTTTATTTTGGTTGCCGTAGCTCCACCGAGGATCACGACGCGACCACAAGACCAGAAAGTGGGTCTGAATGGCGTAGCCCTGTTCGAGTGCGCAGCATCCGGCAGTCCGCCGCCATCTGTGTTCTGGACACGTGAGGGTTCGCAGCAGCTCATGTTCCCCGGTAACGCATACGGCCGTCTACACGTTGCTGCTGACGGGTCGTTGCGTATCCAAGGCGTTCGCCGGGAAGACTCTGGTTTCCTCGTCTGCTCTGCCCTGAGTGTCGCTGGCTCCACAACTGAGAGGGCCTTCCTAGAGGTCAGTCACGTCAATTTACATTTGGGTCTGCAGTGGTGATAGTGCTTCCAAGTGGCCAAAGGTACTTGGATAACTAATAGGGGATATGTGTATGCGTGGAATGACAGAAATCGTAAGGGTGATTGCCTTACACTGAATAATGTAATGCTTTCAAAATCTACCGTATGCCTAGACTACAGTCAAGTACCAATATTTAAATGTAAATACCATAATATATGAATATTATTTCTGAAAATAAATAATACTCAAAAATTACTTTTTAGTATTACTTACTTTTAAATATTAGTTATTGACTGTTACTCTAGCTTTGGAACTTTTTTCTTTATTTTAATACATTCTTTTATAGAAATGGCGTAATGCAACCTCCTTATTTTTTTTTATTAATTTCTAGCTGAGTATGTAGTGTTGCCCAGGTATGTATTTATTCGTTTTCTATTAGTCCATCTCATTCTTTCCCCTTTCTTTGTCTGTCTTCTACTCCCCCCTCTCACAGTTCATCTCCTCCTCTTTCCTTTCTCTATTAGTCTCCTCCTCCCCTACTGTCTGTCCACCTCCTTCTTCCTTATCTGTGTCTCTATCTGCTCCTCCCCTCTTTCTTTCCACATTATCATCCCCACATCAGTTGTTTTGTTTCCTTGCATCTCAATGTGTACGATGTCATATCTCCTGAACTACGAATCATACAACAATATACAGGGTGTTTATAAATGAATATCGGGGTTTTAACGCATTATAATATTTATTACATTAAACTTACAGTTATAAATGATATCTCAAACAAAAGAGCAGCCCAAACAGTTTTACCAAGAACATTATAAATGTTGAATGTGAGCACCATTTGTCATACGGCTCACATCAAGTCTATAGCCCATGCGCTGGATAGGCCGCAAAGGGCCCAATGACAGGGCTTGCTTTGCATGGCCTCCACGTTCACCTGACCTACTGCCATGCGATTTTTTCCTTTGGGGCTTCATCAAGGATCGTGCATACGTGCCTCCACTACCAGCATACCTCCCTGAATTAAGAAACCGGATTGAAGCAACTGTTGCTACAATCACTGAAGACAGAGTTACCAACATTTGGGAAGAACTCGGCTATAGACTTGATGTGTGCCATGTGATAAATGGTGCTCACATTGAACACTTATAATGTTCTTGGTAAAACTGTTTGAATTGCTCTTTCATTTGAGATATCATTTATAACTCTAAGTTTAATGTAATAAATATTATAAAGCATTAAAACTCCGATATTTTATTTATTTATTTTATCCATCTTTCAGCACCTACATGCAATCGATGTCGTCAGAAGAGTTACAGCTATTTGTACATTATGTTTTACATACCAAAATATTAGATAGTAAAAATATAGCAATGTTGTAAACTATTAGCTTACAACAGCCTGTACACCTAGATCCATACATAACAGTAAGCCATAATTTATCAGCATTAACATGCAATCAATGTTGTCAGAAGTATTATAGCTATTTGTACATTATGTTTCATATAGCAAAAATATTACATGGAAAAAAAAAGATAGTGTTGTACCCTATTAGCTTATAGCTAGCTGCCTCTACATCCATAACTATACATAACAGTAAGCCTTAGTTTATCAATAAATTAGATCATCTTTACAACTATTCTGAAATTCTTCTACACTGTAGAAAGTATTTTTCTTCATCCACACTTTGGTTTTAGTTTTGAAAATATCCATTGAAACCAATTGAGCCTGTATGGGTAAAGTGTTGAATAATTTTATGCCTATGTATTCATAGCTAGATTGGGTTTTCTTAAGCCTGGTTGTGGGTATATCAATCATATTTGTTTGTCGAGTATTGTGTTGATGAACTGATTTCCTTATAGTGTAGTGGTTTAAGTTTTCTTTTATGTTTAATAGGCAACAATATATGTAAAGAGATGGGACTGTGAGAATTTTTAAGTCTCTAAAATAAGGTCTACATGAGGTCTTGTTGTCAGTGATTCCGTACAAACGTCTAATTGCTTTCTTCTGCCAAGTGAAAATTTTTTTGGCTCCTGGAGAGTTACCCCATAAAGGAATGCCATATTGTAGATGACAATGAAAGAAGGCATAGTATGACTGAAGCAATAGATCTTGTGTAACACATGTGTGTAGTTTGGCTAGTAGGTAGATAACTCGTGATAGCTTTCGACATACATAATCTGTATGTGTGTCCCAAGTTAATTTTGAGTCAATGTGTATTCCTAGTAGTTTAACAGATGATAACTCCATGTTACTGTTTGATAAACTGAAGATTATCTTGACAGTCTTTTCATGGTTCATAGATAAGTCATTAGCTTTAAACCAGATATTAGATATTTTGAGACACTCTTCACTTTCCTCCTTCAATATGTTTATATCCTTTCCATTTATAAACATCCTGTATTTATGCAGTTACATTCAGCGGTATATGGGAATACTGTCTGCAAAATCTGTTGTTAATGGTTAGTAGTAGCAAAGTAATAAATTAAAATGCCGTGCTTGTTGTGGCAGTTTTATTGCATGAACAGTGAAAATGTAGTAAGCAATATTTTTTTTTTCCTTTCATCATTTTGTGGGGGTTATTAGCGAGCAGAGGTCTCATGTTGTTGTCGCGGTCTTCAGTCCAGAGGCTGGTTTGATGCAGCTCTCCATGCTACTCTATCCTGTGCAAGCTTCTTCATCTCAGAGTAACTACTGCATCCTACATCCTTCTGAATCTGTTTAGTGTTTTCATGCCTTGGTCTCCCTCTGTGATACCGTCTGTACTTCCCTCCAGTACTAAATTGATGATCCCTTGTTGCCTCAGAACGTGACCTACCAACCAATCCCTTCTTCTAGTCAAGTTGTGCCACAAAATCCTCTTATCCCCAATTCTATTCAGTACCTCCTCATTAGTTACGTGATCTACCCATCTAATCTTCAGCATTCTTCTGTAGCACCATATTTCGAAATCTTCTACTCTCTTCTTGTCTAAACTATTTATCATCCATGTTTCACTTCCATACATGGCTACACTCCATACAAATACTTTCAGAAACGACTTTCTAACACTTAAATCTATACTTGATGTTAACAAATATCTCTTCTTCAGAAACTCTTTCCTTGCCATTGACAGTCTACATTTTATATCCTCTCTACTTTGAGCATCATCAGTTATTTTGCTTCCCAAATAGCAAAACTCATCTACAACTTTAATTCTTTTATTTCCTAATCTAAATCCGTCAGCACCACCTGATTTAGTCTGACTACATTCCATTATCCTTATTTTCTTTTTGTTGATGTGCATCTTATATCCTCCTTTCAAGACACTGTTCATTCCGTTAAACTGCTCTTCCAGGTCCTTTGCTGTCTCTGACAGAATTACAGTGTTGGGGGCAAACCTCGAAGTTATTTTTTCTTCTCCATGGATTTTAATACCTACTCCAAATTTTTCTTTTGTTTCCTTTACTACTTGCTCAGTATACACATTGAATAACATCCCTGTTTCACTTCCATCTCAACCACTGCTTGCCTTTCATGCCCCTTGACTCTTACAACTGCCATCTGGTTTCTGTACAAAAAAACTTGTGTTTCTTGTATTTTACCCCTGCCACCTTCAGAATTTGTAAGAGAGTGTTCCAGTCAACATTGCCAAAAGCTTTCTGTAAGTCTACAAATGCTAGAAACATAGGTTTGCTTGTCCTTAATTCATCTTCTAAGATAAGTCATAGGGTCAGTGTTGCCTCACGTCTTCCAACATTTGTACGGAATCCAAACTGATCTTCCCTGAGGTCGGCTTCTGCCAGCTTTTTCCATTCGGCTGTAAAGAATTCGTGTTAGTATTTTGCAGTCGTGACTTATTAAACTGATAGTTCAGTAATTTTCACACCTGTCAACACTTGCTTTCTTTGGAATTGGAATTATTGTATTCTTCCTTAAGTCTGAGGGTATTTCGCCTGTCTCATACATCTTGCTCACCAGATAGTAGAGCTTTGTCAGAGCTGGCTGTCTCAAGGCTATCAGTAGTTCTAATGTTATGTTGTCTACTCCTGGGGCATTGTTTCAACTTAGGTCTCATAAAGCTTTGAAATTATATGTAAAGTTTGTTGCAAGTCACTATGTGCTCTCATTCTCAAGTACTGGATAAATATAATCTGGCTATTTGCATGACGTGAGCTATGCTTCTTTATCACCCTCACGCCTTTGAGAGGTAGGCGGTTCTTACTCCCACAGAAATTTTTTCCAGTGATTAAGTGATTTTTGTACCAAGTTTGGCTGAAATCAATCCAGTGGATTAGGAGATGTGGAACGTACATAAATACATTCATTTTGTAATATGTATGGATCCCTGGTATATAGCCTGTATTTGCTAGTCAGGTATCTGTTGCCACTTGAAAATGATCTTGTTTAAAATTGTACTGGTTTTATTAATATAATTGCTTGTATCTGAAGCTGTTCTGTTCACCATTATTACTTTATAATTGCAATGTGACTCACAATTTCAATTTGGAGGAACTTACTGCGAAACATTAGACATTGGATGCCATTATGAAAATGGCTTCTCACTTTGTGGGAAGTACTAGGAGCAGTCAGCTGCCAGACTGTGGCTGTACATGAGATGAAGATCAATCTCCCAGTAATTATGGACCATAACTTTTTCACTGTTCATTCACTGGATATAATGATAACTAGTTCAGAAAAGATCTATTTTTGACTGGTTACTCAGCATTGGAGGGCACCGTGGAGGGTAAAAATCGTAGAGGGAGACCAAGAGATGAATACACTAAGCAGATTCAGAAGGATGTAGGTTGCAGTAGGTACTGGGAGATGAAGAAGCTTGCACAGGATAGAGTAGCATGGAGAGCTGCATCAAACCAGTCTCAGGACTGAAGACCACAACAACAACAACAACTCAGTTAATAATTAAACTACTTGTAAGCGAAATTTAACTTTCATGTAAGAATCTTTAGAAAAGGAATCTTTTACTTGTTGTTCACATTCTGATAGGTACATTTTGTGAAATACACTAACCAAAGAACTGAATACCTTAAGACAAATTAGAGTCAATTTTCTCTACTCATAAAGAAAATAATCATGATAATATTAAGATATGAACACGAAAATTGAAGTCCCAATTTTTAATATTAATTATACAAGGAGACCAATGAAACTTACATAATTTGAACAAACTTTGCCATAGATGTGTCTGCATAGCTGGTAAGAGTGGTAAAAGGAAGTACATGTTTTCATGTTCATAACTCTGGTGATACTTTCTCTATCATGCATTAAACTCTCCAGTATGTTGGCGCAAAAACTGCTCAGCACACTGATCAGGTGCTGCAGTACAAATGACACATGAAAGTGACAATGTTTCTTGAAATCGCATCCTAGGGAGGCTCATGTTACGTGGTTCATTTGCAGTAACACACACATACCAGGCAGCTACAATGCGACAACTGTTAGGTTGAAGATGTTGCCAGCAGAGGACATCAAAGTATCATAGTAATGAAATCTATAAATAATGTTATTTATTGGCATCATTATTTCCCTTGCTTTTCTTTGAGGTAGGGCTTCCCGTCAGGTAGACCGTTTGCCTGGTGCAAGTTTTTCAAGTTGCCGCCACTGCGGCGACTTGCGTATTAATGGGGATGAAAGGATGATGATAAGGACAACACAACACCCAGTCCCTGGGTGGAGAAAATCTCCAACCCAGCCGGGAATCGAACCTGGGCTGTTAGGTATGACATTCTGCCATGTTGACCACTCAGCTACCAGGGGCGGACATTTATTTGGTATAATTGGTGCACTGAACATACCAGCAGATGCTTTAGCACTGTGGTTTGAATATTTCTTAAGAGAATACAATGAAGAAATTTGATGCAACAGAGCACCACTAGAAATTGACATTTTGAGTGGTCTACTTATTTTGATTACTTGAGTTACATGTTCCTGTGTTAATGCCACAATTTCCTGAAGTAGATAATTTAGATTCAGCCTATGAAGAGTTAAATTTTAATTAACTTTATGAAAGAACTAATTGTGAACAGCATACTATAACTGACCATGTTATTTGTGAAGTTCGGTACCGTGTCACTGGCTCAAAAGTGTTTTGCTTAACTTCTCATGCAGGTTGTGGTAGAACATTCACACAAACTGCAATTACTTGTAAATTAAATTCACTGAATCTTTGTTACATTGCAACAGTCTTTAGTGGCATAGCTTCAGCTCTTCTAATTGGAGACAGAACCTTCTTGCACAATGCATTTACATTGACCATACCAACTTTGCAAAATTCAGTGCTCAAAATAACATCAGGCAGTAACTATGGTCAGTACATTATTTCATGTTCATTGATTCTTACTAACAAAATTTCCATGTGTCCACTTCAAGTGCTGAAACTTGTAGACAGATTATTTAGGGATTGGTTTACAGACAAATGTAATGAACATAAACTTTTTGGAGGTAAAACTGTTGTTTTGTGCAGTGAGTGTTGACAGATTTTACCAGTTGTTCCACATGGATCACATGCTTCTTTATGTGAGAACCACATTAAAAGTTGGCATGAGTTTCATAAATTTCATCATTTTACTTTAAATCAAAATATGGGGGCTTTGCCACATGAAGTAGAATTTTGAATCAAATTGATAATTGCCAAGCAAGGAAATTTCCACTGTTTAGTGACGATATTATTGAAATTTCATGGCATTAGTCAGTAATCAAAAGAATATTGTTAACAAAATATCTGGTAATCTTGCAGAAAACATTTATTACATTAAATCGGTTCTTCTAGCATCAAAAATGAAGAATGCACCATAATAAATAACTATATACTCAGTGGTATGCCATGTGAAACAAAAATTTATCACAGCTATGATAAAAAATTTATGATAATGAATACAAAATTGATAAATACTATCCACAAGAGTTTTTGAATTCTGTGTCTGTAAGTAGTTTACTACCACACAAATTACAATTAAAAATCAGCAGTGGTTTTCTTTTTATTAGAACTATACACATAAAAGGAGGATTAGTTAATGGAACAAGAATGCATGTCAAAATTCTATACAATAATGCTGTTGATTACCAAGTTTTAATTGGCATCACACAATGTAAGAGAATTTTGATTCAATGTATACTTACTATTTGGCTACTATTTTACCTTTTCAGTTTCAAAGAATGCCATTTCCAATTATTCCTGTATTTTTTATTATCATTAGTAAGTCACAAGGACAAACATTCGAAAAATTGGGATTTTATTAAAACAACCAGTTTTTATGCGTGGTCTGTTATGCACTGCAACAAGTAATGTTAGATCTTTTGACATTTTGAAATTTTGTGTTTGTGAACATAACAAGAAAGGACATTTAGCAAATGATGAAAGAATATTTACTAAGAGTATTTGAATATACTGAGATTACGTATCATTAATTTGTACAATAAAGCAATTATTTCCATCATTTGTGTCTTTCATGCAATCTCTTGGTCCTTTCTTACTCTTTTCCTCATAACATTCTCGTAAGACCTAAAAATCTACATAGTGTCCAGGTAAGAACTAAGAATCTGCATACGAATAAATTCCAATTACTTCTATTTAAAAAATTTGAGTTTATTTTCGTTATAAACACAACTGGTCAAATTTCGACCATGGACAATACTGGTCTGAATAATGTGTCTCAGGCAGCACTACAGTCACGAGAGTTTTAACTTACTGCATTCACATAGAACAGCCAAAGTTGGTACTGGAATATAAATAAATTTTCTATAAGTAATATGTGTGTTATATGTCTCATCTTCTCAGCTTTACAATCTCCTTGCAACTTCGTATAACCAAACTAGCTTTTGTATTAGTTGACTTGTCCAATATTATGAACGAATTGTTAGAGGATCAAACTTGGCAATACGATATCCATAACACTTTCCATAGATTGTTTCCAACGTTTTCTTGTGGTTCGATGTGTCTCTTCTATGCAGTATGCACCTTTACTAACACAGTAAAAAATATGAATAATGCCTTCTTAGATGTAAGTAAGAACTTTTGGTTCTAACCTTGGAAGGTTAAATAAATTGATAAATAAAGTACAATGGATAATTGATTTTTAAAGGTAACATCAGTAGCTGATGTACCTCCACCCATTGTGGAGATGGGACCAGCCAATCAGACACTGCCCCTGTCATCTGTAGCAGCACTACCGTGTCAGGCGACAGGCACACCTCCACCCAGGGTGCGCTGGTACAAGAATGGCTCACCTCTAGTGAGCCAAGGTCCTCGCATCAATGTTCTAGACAATGGGACTCTTCATATTGACAGTGAGTATCAGCAAATCTAAGGTGATGAATATCTGCAATTTATTCTGTTTGACAACTTTTTTTTTTCACCTTCTTAGTTTACTTCATGAACCATCATTTCACCACTATCACAGACTGTCATCACTTATCATCACTGATCGCATTCATCAACCAGTGAACATCTGACCTAGAAATATTATCAACTGTGTAAAGTTTGAACTCTCTGTTGTTTCTCTTCATGCCATTTCCATGTCAGTTTTCCTTCTTACCATGGGTCTTATGCCTTAAGAGTGTAAGTGACTCCCATTTGTTTTTATTCCAGTTAGTCGTCATTCTACATAGCTTCCTGTCAGTATTATTCTTTGGGTCTATAAGAACAAAACTGTTAATGTTCTTATCTGTTGTTTCTCATCTTAGCATTATTATGCTTAGACCATTGATCCATCTACATACAACCTACATCTTGACTTCTGGTTTCCAGGATGAAATATTGTACTGTGTTCTTCTGTACTTCAAATTCAGCCACAGTTATTCAAACCAAATTTCCTGCACATACTTGTAAGTGATTATTTTCTTGTACTTTAAATTGTTGCTGTATTACTGCATCATCAGATTCTCTCATTGCTAACCTTAAATTTGATATATTGTTATTTATTACATGATTTTATGGCCTCATGTGTTACAATTTTTGATCATGCATTTTTCACTTTGATACTATGTAAAAGTCTATGAAGGATGCATGCGGAAAGAAGATGAGATAGGGTGGCAAAGGGAAAGATGCCACCTGGAAGCTACGATAGTATCACTGAAGAAGAAATAGCTTTTTTCTAAGTAACAAGTTTTCTATTCGTTGCAATGATTAGGTATGCTAAAATAACCATTTACAAAGTATAATTAATTTATTTTGTTAAGTACATCATCATACATTATTAATGGTTGTAGTTGGTGTACCATAAGACTAATTATTTTTTTTTTCTTTTATATTGTAGTTTTCTTAACTCATCCCACAATTCTGAGGATTATACACTCCTGGAAATTGAAATAAGAACACCGTGAATTCATTGTCGCAGGAAGGGGAAACTTTATTGACACATTCCTGGGGTCAGATACATCACATGATCACACTGACAGAACCACAGGCACATAGACACAGGCAACACAGCATGCACAATGTCGGCACTAGTACAGTGTATATCCACCTTTCGCAGCAATGCAGGCTGCTATTCTCCCATGGAGACGATCATAGAGATGCTGGATGTAGTCCGGTGGAACGGCTTGCCATGCCATTTCCACCTGGCGCCTCAGTTGGACCAGCGTTCGTGCTGGACATGCAGACCGCGTGAGACGACGCTTCATCCAGTCCCAAACATGCTCAATGGGGGACAGATCCGGAGATCTTGCTGGCCAGGGTAGTTGACTTACACCTTCTAGAGCACGTTGGGTGGCACGGGATATATGCGGACATGCATTGTCCTGTTGGAACAGCAAGTTCCCTTGCCGGTCTAGGAATGGTAGAACGATGGGTTCGATGACGGTTTGGATGTACCGTGCACTATTCAGTGTCCCCTCGACGATCACCAGTGGTGTACGGCCAGTGTAGGAGATCGCTCCCCACACCATGATGCCGGGTGTTGGCCCTGTGTGCGTCGGTCGTATGCAGTCCTGATTGTGGCGCTCACCTGCACGGCGCCAAACACGCATACGACCATCATTGGCACCAAGGCAGAAGCGACTCTCATCGCTGAAGACGACACGTCTCCATTCGTCCCTCCATTCACACCTGTCGCGACACCACTGGAGGCGGGCTGCACGATGTTGGGGCGAGAGCGGAAGACGGCCTAACGGTGTGTGGGACCATAGCCCAGCTTCATGGAGACAGTTGCGAATGGTCCTCGCCGATACCCCAGGAGCAACAGTGTCCCTAATTTGCTGGGAAGTGTTGGTGCGGACCCCTACGGCACTGCGTAGGATCCTACGGTCTTGGCGTGCATCCGTGCATCGCTGCGGTCCGGTCCCAGGTCGACGGGCACGTGCACCTTCCGCCGACCACTGGCGACAACATCGATGTACTGTGGAGACCACACGCCCCACGTGTTGAGCAATTCGGCGGTACGTCCACCCGGCCTCCCGCATGTCCACTATACGCCCTCGCTCAAAGTCCGTCAACTGCACATACGGTTCACGTCCATGCTGTCGCAGCATGCTACCAGTGTTAAAGACTGCGATGGAGCTCCGTATGCCACGGCAAACTGGCTGACACTGACGGCGGCGGTGCACAAATGCTGCGCAGCTAGCGCCATTCGACGGCCAACACCGCGGTTCCTGGTGTGTCCGCTGTGCCGTGCGTGTGATCATTGCTTGTACAGCCCTCTCGCAGTGTCCGGAGCAAGTATGGTGGGTCTGACACACCGGTGTCAATGTGTTCTTTTTTCCATTTCCAGGAGTGTACTTCACAGAGGCATACACAGAATATGATTAGTGAGTAGAAGACTGATTGAATAAGAGGAGACAGGCAAGGAGCACAGATGAAAGACATCACTGTCTCAACATTTTTATTTTCACAGTTCAGCTGTTCTATCCCTGTCTGACGTTTCTCTGGACATTACTTTTTACCTATAATTTACTTTAACTATCCCAGTCTGTAAGTGTGAACACTTCTTTCCAGATTCCATTTACAGTCTGTAGACCAAGTGTTATTTACCAAGAATTCTGCTGACAATAAAAAGAGAAGGAAAGAAAGGAGAGAAATGTTCTTGAACTTCCTAGTTGAGACATGCAGTATAGAGTGTATGTTCACTCATATTTCGCATTCCTACAGCTATTTGTAAATAAAACTAACAGAGAAAATGAAACATTTATACATGAATAACAATAGAAAAGATACATATTTCAGCAACTGGAGTTAATAGTTTGTATTTAAACAGCTCATTTTTGTTGATAGAGGAAGGGAGAGAGCAAATGTGTAATACAGTACGTTGTAAAACAGAGACAACTTTACTTTGTTACCAGACCTCCAGTTGTCGGACTCAGGGCTGTACACCTGTACGGCCTCCTCGGAAAGTGGTGAGACATCCTGGTCTGCATCTCTCACTGTGGAGAAGAGTCCAGGTCCCAGTCTGCACCGCACACCAGATCCTGGCACGTTTCCTGGGCCCCCCTCTCAGCCACGCATCCTCAACACCACACAATCCAGTGTGGCATTGTCATGGCAGCAGGGTCGACCAGGAGCATCACCGCTCATTGGCTACACCATTGAGTATTTCAGTTCAGACTTGCAGACTGGCTGGGTTGTGGCTGCCAATAGAGTGACATCAGAGGCTATCACAGTATGTCACATCCTTGCTAAAAAGTATCATTGATTTTATATGTAATCTGACTGTGTCCTGATAACAGAATGCTGAATTAGTTTTGAAATAAATGCAAGAATATTGATATGACTTTACTAAAAGATGTTATATGTAGCATGAAGTCTGATTTGAAAATATTTTTTGTTTGACACTAGTAGGGATACTCAAGCCATCCAGCATTAATCATTTACACTTCACAACATACAAATTCCTACATAATACCCGAAGTTACTGTAATCACAAAATTATAATGGTATGCACTAAAAATTTTTTCTGGATGATATGAAAATAATCACTCTATGCTTTCATAAGAATGCCTCAACAAAAGAAATATACTGATAAGTCTAAATCAACACATATTTAACTCATTTACACAACCGCATTGTTGCTTGTGAAATACAGATGCAGCACAGATGTTTCAAGAAATTTCTGAGCATATGTTTGCATTGATTCAGAGAATCCACAGATAACAAATCTCAAGATGCCTAGATGGGGTTTGCAGCTCTTCCTTCCAAAGGGACAGTTCTCATTTTATACTTCAGGATTGCGAACAAACTTCAAAAATATGATCTTTCATTTCTGGAAGTTATTTTAACATCAAAATGATTAATACTTTTGTGACAAAAAATTCCATACAGGCAGGGAAGGTCTCATTCCTGCTTTGTGATGAGAAAAGTGAGTGACTGGGATCAATTTTTCAAATTTCACATTTTCAGCTGTTTATATGTATGGGTCATTTGTGACAATGGTAATATACTATCTAGGCATATTAAAAAAATTAACTTGTACAGCCAATAGACTACCTGCAGCAATGTTTGTATCGCATGCTGCACAAATACAACCGAATTCAACTGGCCTACACTAGTATCTAAGCCAAAATACTGGACTGAAATCTAAAATTTTCCCTTTGTGCTATACAGATGTAGATGTTTTCTTTTAAACATTTAGAATGTTTATTATCTATGATGCTAGAGCTCTTTATTTCTTTTTAATTGTCAATTGTATTTTCTTATATTGGCATTTCTCTTAAACAGGTAACAGACCTGAAGCCAGACACTTCATACATTTTTCTTGTGAGGGCAGAGAATAGCCATGGACTGTCAGTACCAAGCCCTGTCTCAAGTGTAGCTAAAACACTGAGTTCTGCTGATCAGAGAACCGTTCCTCGTTATGAACTTGATGAAGCCAGGAGTCGTCTAAGTACTAAGGTGGTTGTGCTGCGAGATGTGATGCCTCTCAGCTCTACATCAGTGCGACTTGTTTGGGATGTAAGTTACAGTTAATCAGAATAAACCAAAACTGCTAGTCAATTCTGTTGCCACACTTTATTTTGAAATAATTTGGAATATTTCTTGTCAATAATTTAGAGGTGATTCATTATGGTGGCTGGAGATATGATATTAAACGGGAGACAATTATCAGAATGAATAAATCACTCAAATTCCATTGAAGAGTACAATGTGCAAATAAAGGAAGCACAGTGAGGGCTATTTAACTTCTGTCCACTTGAAATAATGATAATGTAAATTAACTGTGTCACTTTGTCACTTACTTATTTTCCATTCTCTCTCTCTCTCTCGCACACACAAAAAAAACACACACACACTCACACAGACCAAGTCTAGTTATTGCACACCTTCGGGGGAGGGGGGATGGTTTTCTTTTAGCAAATAGTCCCATTAAAAGATTAATGGTTTTTCAGTTTTCTGATAAAGCACCACCAGGAGATCTGAAGAGATAAAGAGGAGGAAGTAGATAATTATGGTGAATATCATTAAGAAAGAAACATCCACCAAGAACCTAGGGTTTTGATAGATCTCATTCAACATTGAGTTTTCATTATTCCAAAATTACAAATGCACCTTTAGTATTTTATTTGCTAATTTTACTACAAGATACATTTACACTATGAAATAGAGAGTAATAATGTTCTTATTGTCTAGATTTTGTCTGGTGAGGAGTACGTCGAAGGACTGTATGTCCGATTCTGTGATCTCTCTGGTGGCTCTCAGAAATACAATATGGTAACAGTTCTGAATGCTGGCGCCACTACCAATACAGTGACGAACCTCAGGAAGTTCACAAAGTATGAGTTCTTTCTTGTACCATTCTACAAATCTGTGGAAGGACAGCCATCAAACTCAAAGCATGTGCAAACTTTGGAAGATGGTATGTAAATTTCCTATTACTGCAAGTATCTCTAAAATTAAAGTAGTTTGATATAATAACCACTAGTAATTGGATTTCAATGAACCAATTTAATGGTTTCTTTAAATTTCTAATTATTGAACTTCTCCAACCTATAAGCTGAAAACTAGTAGGCTCATTACCAACTACATATTAATTTTAGGAAGAACTCGTAATTCTCTACCTAATGTCCACTGCCACAAAATAATTGCATGGCTTTTATGTCTTTATTTGAGTGCAATGTTAATGATTCTGTCCCTCATAGACCTTTATTTATGATATGTCTCTGCAATAAAACATTCATGAAAAGAAAACATCCATGAAAAGCCTTGTAACATTGTATTACCATCTGAATATAGTTCTGTTTGACTGTAGACTAGCAACCAAAATTTTTAAAAAATAAAGTAAAACTGTTTATAATTGTAGGCCTACATAAAATGCCTTAATGCAGTATTGATGTTCTTAAGATTATATTGAGTAATTCACAATGAGAATCTCAATTAAGATTCTATTCTACTTTTCACAGTTCATTATATATATATATCTGCTTGTGTCTGTATGTGTGGATGGATATGTGCGAGTGTATACCTGTCCTTTTTTCCCCCTAAGGTAAGTCTTTCCGCTCCTGGGATTGGAATGACTCCTTACCCTCTCCCTTAAAACCCACTTCCTTTCGTCTTCCCCTCTCCTTCCCTCTTTCCTGATGAGGCAACAGTTTGTTGCGAAAGCTTGAATTTTGTGTGTATGTTTGTGTTTGTTTGTGTGTCTATCGACCTGCCAGCGCTTTCGTTCGGTAAGTCACCTCATCTTTGTTTTTTATATATATATATATATATATATATATATATATATATATAGTTTCAGTTGTCATTAACAAATAAATATATATTGATATAATATAGTCTCAATTATCATTAACAAACTTCCAGTACCTTCTGCCCCACCGGACAATGTCCAAGTTGGTATGCTGAACACAACTGCAGCATTTGTTCGCTGGTCTCCACCTCCACCACAACATCATAATGGAATTCTCCTCGGATACAAGGTACTACAAATATTTTCCTATAAATCCCACATATAGATATCAAACATAAATGTTGTCACTAATACTATTGGCAATGTTAATTCCTTCTTCTTCTTCTTCTTCTTCTTTTTCTACTACTACTACTACTACCACCACCACATATTACTATCACTGACTATCCCAACCACACCAGCTGCTATTATCAATTAACAACCTTTGCTACAGAATCAGTTGATCCTTTTGTCCTGAATGTCATTCACTTTTCCAGTTACAGTATTTCAGAATAAACTGTGACTTCATTTTTCTCAAAAATTAACAATATAGGTTTGTCAGTTTCATTTGACATCGAGAAACTGAGGTTTTAGTGTTGCAATTATTCTTTCAACAAAATGATGATAATGATATTTCATTTTATAATATAAATAGTGGCACTGAAATTCTACATATTATGAACTCCAAATGTCCTTTGAGCTTAATCTTGTTGCAGAATGTTGAGCATTTTTTAATACAAATGTGAAAGCTTTCTGAAATAACATTTTATTAATCAATGAGTATGTGCACAGTGACAACTACAACATACTCCCAGAATACTTAATCACCACTGAGGAATTACAACACAAAGGAGTAAACAAAAAAAAAAGAAACTGTTGGTATCAGTTTACGTATCTCAACATGTCCCCATAAACTGACATCGACAAAAGTATGAAGTCTAAATCTACAGTCACTCCTTCACTTATTTCACAAGGCCACAGTTTCGTACACATGTTTCATGTCTGCCATTGCTAAGTCGTTTTATGAAAGCATTGGCTAAGATTTCTTAAGAAAGCAGATGTTCAGCATTAATAACACCTGAGTCGGGTTGACGGAGGAGATAGAGAAGATCCAAAGAAGAGCGGCGCGTTTCGTCACTGGGTTATTTGGTAACCGTGATAGCGTTACGGAGATGTTTAATAAACTCAAGTGGCAGACTCTGCAAGAGAGGCGCTCTGCATCGCGGTGTAGCTTGCTCGCCAGGTTTCGAGAGGGTGCGTTTCTGGATGAGGTATCGAATATATTGCTTCCCCCTACTTATACTTCCCGAGGAGATCACGAATGTAAAATTAGAGAGATTAGAGCGCGCACGGAGGCTTTCAGACAGTCGTTCTTCCCGCGAACCATACGCGACTGGAACAGGAAAGGGAGGTAATGACAGTGGCACGTAAAGTGCCCTCCGCCACACACCGTTGGGTGGCTTGCGGAGTATCGATGTAGATGTAGATGTAGATGTAGTCAACATGCCTTATTATAAAATGATACTTAATATGCTTGTATCTAGAGTTTGTCACTAGATTCTTGGCTAACTGGAAGGCTTCTTTACTATCACAGTATACTGTAAGTGACTTTATGACACTGCCTGGATCTACTTTAGACATAAGTTGTCTTAACCACAGTAAATCCTGAATAGTCGATGCCAAGACCATATATTGAGCTCCACTATTAGGAAGTCCAGTAGTTTTTTGTTTTAAGGCAATGATTACACCTGCTAAGGAAATTTACAGCAAAACACATATCAGATCTGGAGATTTGGGATAGATATTGAAGACTTCCTGTTGTCCCTTGGTAAGGTGACTCTTAGCCCACCCGGTTGGCTGTGCGGTCTAACGCACAGCTTTCCGGGCGGGAAGGAGCGCCTGGTCCCCGGCACGAATCCGCCCAGCAGATTTGTGCCGAGGTCCGGTGACCCGGCCAGTATGTGGATGGTTTTAGACGGTTTTCCATCTGCCTCGGCGAATCCGCCTCAGTTACACTATGTTGGCGATTGCTGCGCAAACAAGTTCTCCGCGTATGCATACACCACCATTACTCTACCACGCAAACATAGGGGTTATATTCGCCTGGTGTGAGATGTTCCCTGGGGGGGGGGGGGGGTCCACCGGCGGCCGAACCGCTCAATAACCCTGGGTTTGGTGTGGGGCGGTGGAAGGGTGAAGTGGACTGTGGTAGTCGTTGTGGGGTTGTGGACCACTGCGGCTGCGGCTGGGACGGAGCCTCTCCATCGTTTCTAGGTCTCTGGTTGACATACAATACAATAGAAGGTGCCTCTTGGACACGCAAGTTGCCGAAGTGTTGTCAATTCAAAAGACTTGCACCAGGTGAACAGTCTACCTGATGGGAGGCCCTAGCCACACGGTCACTACTGACTTGCATTTATCTAATTTGGTTGTGGTTAATTATCTAAGCAAACCCACTGTGAGTTAGTCCAGAGTCTTCAAATGATTTTTTAAAGTCCACCCAGGCTTCTGCTGCCATTTTTTTGTCCTTTATATTGGAATAATTCAACTGTTCCATGGAAAGTATAATCCAGGAATGGCTCTTTTTTTCTCTCTTTCAAAAATCATCCCATCTCATCAGATCCGAAGGAGGGTCTTCAACAACATCCCAGAGTTCATCATGAACCAAATACCCTCGCATGTCAATTTTCCACGTCGAATAATTTTCAGGTCCGATCAACTTTTCAACCACTGGAAGTCCAGTTGGGGCTGTACCATTCATTTCTAGCTCTCACTGAGGGGGAAAAAAAATGCACTCTGCACACACGAATGATTGCTCAACAAAAAATGAATGATCAGCACTCGCATAACTTATAACTTCTGAAACAAACTGTGGATTTCCACAATTTTAATGTTTATAAAACCTTACTTTCACAGGTTTGCCTGGGCCCGTATGCTTTTGCTGAGAATTTTTCAATAAAAAATGAAAGCTTTCTGAAGTAACATTTTATTAATCAGTCAGAACATGCATAACAACTACTACGTACCCAACAACACTTAATCACACTGAGTAATTACAGCACAAAAGAATAAACAAAGAAAAGCCCAATGTCAATTTACATATCACAACATAGAAATGTAGTTACTTTCATGTAAGTGACAATATCAAAATTAATTAAGGCCAGACTAGGAGATAATGATTCTCTCTTTCTCATGGTCTTAGTGAGCAAAAGAAATAAAGCAACCTATTTAAGTTTGTAAAATTGACAATCATAGTATATAATAGAAAATTCAAGTAGAAATAACTTACAAATTATCAGAATATTGGTACTAATGAATGTAACTTTATGTATTGTTTATATTAAGCAGATCTTGACTTTGCCAGGAGCTAAAAGCAGCAGCTTAATAGTGGAAGAGGAGGAACAGTAGTAGGTTTTTCAAAATACTGGTAGCTATCAACTCACCTGTAGGTGGGGGATTGGAGGGGGGGAGGGAGGGAGGGGATGATTTTCATATCTTTCTGTGTGTGTATGTGCCATCCATATGTGGTTTTATCTGTGGTTGCAGATGCTCAGTTTTTTTGTCACTAACTTAATTATAATCTTTTTTGCACTAGATTCAGATAAAAGGGAAAGGGAGCAAAGTTCTTGCCCAAATGACACTAAACGCAACAACTACCTCAGTTTTGCTGAACAACTTGACAACTGGCAGCTCATATACAGCACGTGTTGTAGCCTACACTAGGGTAGGACTGGGGCCATTCTCAGCACCTGCCCCTCTGGTAATGGATCCTGCTTTGTTGCACCAGTATCCACCAAGGTAAGTAAAACTCAGACAGAAAAATTTCATGCTAGGAAATGTTCAACCTCATTTTCCTGAACTGTTATGAAATTGAATTATCTTTTGGCAGGGCACATCCCAGTGAAAGTGGCGCAGCTGGAGGTGTTGTGAGAGAAACCTGGTTCCTTGTCCTGATGGGTGTCCTCATTATTGCAATGGCTGTTGGTCTTGTGGGTTTTATCTACCTTCGCAGGAGGCAGGCTCTTAGCAAAGAACTTGGTCATTTAAGTGGTTTGTATAATTGATCTTTCTTTTGACTTGAGTAACTCACTAAATGTACAGACTGATTATATCACATTTTAGATGAATTTTTCTGATTTTTCCAGTTCACTGCAGGTGGAAGTTATGATAACTCCTTGTAACTTTTTCTAGATTGTTTACTTTTGTTCATGTCTTGAGATCTCTGTCAATAATCAGCATTTCAAAAATCAATCAACCACACATCCCCCCTCCCCTCTCTGCTCTCTCCCTCCCCCCCCCCCCCCCCCTCTCTCTGTCTCTCTCTCTCACACACACACACACACACACGCACACACAATTACATAGTGTGAAGTTATCAACTGTCAATCACAGATGTTCATCGACTTATAATTTATCATCTGAAGAATGTTAGCTTATATGTTCTGTTGTATTGCAGTTCCTGTTGTGCATGGGAATGATATTCCTCAATTGAACTTGATGAATGGCAAGGAAACACTGTGGATTGATAGAGGCTGGAGACCTACTGATTGTGCTGACAAAGATTCATCTGGTTTATTGGAGACAAAGCTTCTTAATAATCAGACACTCAACCATGAGCTCAGTTCAAATACAACTGATTATGCTGAGGTTGACAGCCGTAACCTGACCACATTTTATAATTGCCGCAAGGATCAGCAGCAGCCGGAAATACCTGCACCTTATGCCACAACAACTCTCATCAATTCACTTCCTCGGAGGGACAATTTGGTAGGTATTATACTTAGATATCATTATGTGATTGTACAGAACACTGGTAGAAATTGGGCTCTGTGATTTTGAGAAGAGTGATTACTAAGTTATTAAAGTACGTGTAAAGTACGTGAATAGTAGTTCAATGTAAAAATTACCAGAAATATTTTTGATTGGTATTTTGTATCAGGCAGCAATGTTGTTTAATAAACAATTTACTTGGCTCCTTCTTATTTCAGTAAAAAATTCTGTTTGCACATAATTTGAGGAAGTGATAGTTGTTGCTGTGATTTGATTTGAAAGAGTCTGATAGTTTTATCTTAAATTTTTTTTTACACAAATCCAAGATAAAATATATAAGCACAATATCATTTGAGTTATGCTTATGATTTTAAAACTTGCACATATGTTTCAACTCTAAAATTAATTAAAACCAGTCTACATTATTTCCTGTAGGAGAGCAGTCATTTGTTTGAACCAGTTAATGTGGCTGACCAAGGTGAATCAAAAACCTCTAGTTCAAGTGATTCTTGTGTGAAGCACAATTTGTCGAGTATGGAAACTAATCCAGACACTGGAAACAAATCAAGCAGCATGAGTTCAGAAATTGGAAGTCTTTACACAGGTAAGCAGTAACTGCTTTGTACTTTCATAATTTGGTAGCAATGCACATACATTAAGTAGTTTTCCTGAATGTGGATTCTTAGAACAAGCTTTAGCAAGAATTGAAGCTATTCCTCAACCTTTGCAAAAGCTACTCAATTTTTTCCACATGAGTTAATTTCCTGGAAATAAATTTTCACATTTAAGTTGCTTTATGAGAATAGAGGACATCTACTAATATGAGAATTTTAGTGGTATTGAAAGCAGACACATATATGAGGTGGCACAATGGTAAGACACCAGGCTCACTTTTGGGAGGATAGAAGTTCAAATACCTATCCAGCCATCTAGTTTTAAGTTTTTCATGAAGTCCCTAAACCACTTACAGCAAATTTTGCAGTGCTTACTTTAACAAGGAAAATACAAATTTCCTTTCCTCTCCTTTTCCAGTTTGTTGAGTTCAGTCTCTAATGACCGCATCATCAGAAGGATATGCATTCCAGCTTTGCTTCGTATGCAAAAATGGGCACTGTACATTAGGAAATGCTGTAACTCTCTGTCACTACCTGTTCATTAATATTTTATATTCCTATGGAAATGCAAAGTTTCTATCTGAGAACCGAAACATATTAAAAATTATTTTTAAATGAAAAATATGTTATTTACTTTTTCCATAAAATGCTATTGAAATTCATAGTATGCAGCAAAGACAACAGCTGAATATTAAGGGTTACCAAACACTCCCTTTCTTGATTCCCTGTACGGCCAAAGCATAATTGTTTTTTTATCGTACTGTGATAAACATTTAGTGTCTGATTAGTTTCACATGTATGCTATGGCACTGTAATACATGCTACTACATCTTTTCACATCACTTATGGTTTGTTGGAAGATCTACACCACTAACACAAATTAATTTCTTCCAGTCTTTGGCATAAACAAACTGAATTATGTGAATATTGTTGCTAAAACTATTTGTCAGTATAAAACTATTTTCAAATTCAAATTAAAAGTTCTTTTGTCATTTGGGAAGTGTGTCTCATTTGTTATTAGCTTAAAATCAATATATATCCATTTGTCGTACACTTCAACTTGTTATACCCTACATCTACATTCATTTCTCTCCAGTACCTCTCAGTATTTTTACAATGATTCCCATATTAGCACAACACATTACTCATATTATGTGGCACAGTTTGACATAGCCTGAGGAAAAGGTAGTTATTGAGTTGTGAGCATTCCTAAGGAATTCAATGGCAATAGTTGACTATTACTGATAATATTTCAGCAAAAAATATCATACTACTTCATCTTGTAGCAGTAAAATTCATTGCACTTTTGTAATGCAGATGACAACAGACTTCAAGCTAACAAGTTACCAGTGTCACATCGTGGGAATGAGTTGCTGCCTAACTGGTCCGAATTCTTGCCACCTCCACCAGAGCACTCACCTCCTTCTGCCAGCACGAGGCTTCTTCCAGGTCAAGTAAGTATCATCACCAGCAAACATCTAGAAAATAATTGTTTACATAAATGATACTGTAAGTGAGAGATGAGGTTCTTAGCAGAAATATACATCTGTGAGAAATTTCGACATCATTTTTTCTCTTTGTTACATTTCTTTAATAAGTAAGTTAAATGTATCATTCGATTTTAGTAATGAATGAAATGACAATTCATAACTATGACTACTGTGAAAGCATCCAAAGACAGGCTGTTATATAAATATCACAGAAACTGAATATTTTAATTTTTTAAAAAGATAAGGTGCTTAATTACAATAAGAGGAAAACTCAGAAAAGAAATGTATTAGCCTGTTACACTTTCCGTTGACATCTCAGCAACAGAAATTGTATATTGATAGATAACTATCATTAGCACTGAATCTTTCGCCCTTCTATAACATCTATTCAGCTCCTTCTTAGCTAAATGATAGCAGTGTGTTTATGGTGCCTGAAAATGCTTATAGTTTCTCCCCTTCATAGAATTTTTCTTGTCACACTTACCTTTGGTTGCGGTTGTTAGTGCATGCATCTCAGAAAATATTCGAGAACAACACTGAGCAAAGGAAGGTAATGAATGTAACAAATAATGAGATGTCTGTGATCTACAAGCTATTTGTAGGTATTTGGGGACAAAGTGGAGCTAATCCAATTGACCGCCAGTTGAAAATCTTGGGTGGGGGTTGGGTCAAAGAACAGAAGGAAATGAATATTGCTGTGCCAGCATACATGCATTTTTTAGGTTCTGTTTGTATCAAACTGGTATCTAGGCACCGTGGAAGGGATAAATATAGCAGTGTTTGTTGGGATGTAAGGAAAATTAGCTTGCTGCAAAAATTTCTCTTTCTTGATACCAGTATCTATTAAGAGGAAGATGAGAGTGATGTTAATGAAGTTAATACTGGAATAAGCATGTAATAAAATATAATAAAAAGGTTTTCAATTTAAACAAGGTTTACGATGTAGCACTCAAGACATTAAGATCTAGCCAGTCATCTCATCTACGAGTCTGTAATACCCATGGGATGTACACTGCTCAACAAATTTTGGAATGCTATCATAAAATGTAGCCTATGACAGTAGAGGCATCAGCTCTGTCTGGGTATCTTGAAAGATGCAACATTAACCAAATGCATTGGTCAGCACGGTCCCCAGACGTGAATGCAATAGAGCACACATGAAACCTGTTGAAGGTTACTAATGCACAACATCTGAATCCACAATACAATCTTCAGAACCTCAGTGAAGCTGCCATTGAGGAGTGGGACCTCATGCCCCCAGACAAACTTGATGGTCTCATCCAAATCATGCCTCACAGACTGGAAGAACTCATCCAGATGTGGAGAGGACACTACTGAAGACTTATGATCATCATCATGTGATAAAGATTTTCACCAGCAAGCAACAGTATCTCCATTATCCTCTATCTGGATACTTCCCACTAACACCAACCTGTCAGAACTCCGGAGATGGGAACTTGCCCTTCAGTATATCCTCTCTTCTCGTTATCCGCCAGGCCTCAACTTCCGCTAATTTCAAGTTGCCGCCGCTCATACCTCACCTGTCTTTCAACAACATCTTTGCCTCTGTACTTCCACCTCGACTGACATCTCTGCCCAAACTCTTTGCCTTTACAAATGTCTGCTTGTGTCTGTGTATGTGCGGATGGATATGTGTGTGTGTGCGAGTGTATACCTGTCCTTTTTTCCCCCTAAGGTAAGTCTTTCCGCTCCCGGGATTGGAATGACTCCTTACCCTCTCCCTTAAAACCCACATCCTTTCGTCTTTCCCTCTCCTTGCCTCTTTCCTGACAAAGCAACCATTGGTTGCGAAAGCTAGAATTTTGTGTGTATGTATGTGTTTGTTTGTGTTTCTATCGACCTGCCAGCGCTTTCGTATGGTAGGTCACATCATCTTTGTTTTTAAATATATTTTTATTTTATCCCATTCATCTATACCACATTGACTTGTCAATCTGCATTTCCATAAAACCATCAATTATATTGTTGTAGGCAAAATTAAAAAACAGTTTTCCTTTCATCAGAGACATGCCCACTACTACCCACATTCTGCAGTATACACAATATTGCAAAGAGTTTACAAAGCGAAAGAGTTTACATACTGTCTTGACAAAAGAAGAATCATCACCAAGTTACAACAACATTTAATAAATGAATCCAGAAACAAATTTAATAATTAGTATTAGATTGTGTAATTAATAACATGATTTTAAGTAAGCCAGATATTTCTAAAAGAAGAAAAATATTAACCGTACATACAGAGTGTAACAAATTAATTTTTTTATACAGTTTAGTTTGAAATACCATGCATCATATACAAAATCAAATTAAATTCTTTCAGTGAAACAGCCGAAAATGTTCACCTGTACCAGATTTGGGATTAATCCTGGTATCAGCTACTCCTTAAAAAAAAAAGTTATTTTGAAAAGGGTGTCCCATTACAGAGTGTTGTAAGGGGTGAAGAGAACTTACAGGGACAAACTTCCTTAGGCCCCTCCTGGCAGAGAAAGGATTAAAAGATTCGCGATTGGTTTTGGTTGAACTCTTGGCAGTGTACCCACATAACAGAATGTTTTCTATATGACGAATGAGCTTAAACAGTATTTACAAGCTGCCAATTAATTGGAAAAAGGTAGAAGCCCACACCGATTTGTAAGGTATATTGCTGCTATAAAGTGTACCACTCAACTTGTAAAATTTTTTCATCCATTTTTAACCATTTGTGCAAACAATTATAACCTTCATGTTTGTAGTACTGACATTCTGGTCCTTTTGTTATCAATGCTTTTCATTGAGCAAACATTTGTTTGGGATGGCATTACCATCTCGGACAACTGTCATCTGTGAGCTCCAATAAAATATTGCACTATGATTGTATCATTATCATCAGTAAATTTGGGGTATGTGCTATTGGTAACCATCTACTTGGACTAGTTGTTTTCCCAGGTTGCCCTAATGGACAAATGTAACTGAAATTCCTGTAGAACACATTATCCGTTGTGTTTGGGGATGTGCTACTGGTAGTGTATCTCATCATGTGGCTGATACACGATGTAGAGCTAGCCCATTACTGTGTTATCATTCAACGATATTTCAGTAGCTCCATAAGTGATCAGCCTTTTTGTGTATGGCCCACCTGATCTCAAGACTTAAATAACCTTAAGTTTTGCTTGTGAATCCACTTGGAAGTTCTTATATATTAATATAATAGTTGGGTTCAAAAAATTGAAAAATATCTCTGCTTGTGTCTGTATATGTGTGGATGGATATGTGTGTGTGTGCGAGTGTATACCCGTCCTTTTTTCCACCTAAGGTAAGTCTTTCTGCTCCCGGCATTGGGATGACTCCTTACCCTCTCCCTTGAAACCCACATCCTTTCGTCTTTCCCTCTCCTTCCCTCTTTCCTGATGAGGCAACGGTTTGTTGCGAAAGCTTGAATTTTGTGTGTATGTTTGTGTTTGTTTGTGTGTCTGTCGACCTGCCAGCACTTTCATTTGGTAAGTCACTACATCTTTGTTTTTTGATATATTAATATAATAGTTGATAGACAGACAAAAGCAATATCTTTATGCAACACGTGATACCGTTAACAAACAGAATGGATGGCCTATCCAAACAAGTGAGATGGTGTGTCATGTCATGTGTAAGTGGATGCACTGCATCTCACAGAGTCCACTCTGAACATCTATTGTAAACTGGATGGCACTGTCACATGGTAATTTTCAGTATCACATTATAAATGTGGTCTCACTTCAGGACATAATTTTTTGTTCCGACTTCTCTTTAGAATGACTTCCTAGTTTGCCTTTATGATTCCTAATTGCCCTTTAATAACTGCCAAATATCATAACTAATATGTATGTACAGGTAATCTGCATTATAATGCAATATGTATTTGCTGTTTTAACAGAATGTACCAGCACACTCAAATAAACTGAAAATTTTATTTTTTGCCTAATTTGTATGTTTCCAGGCACCTACTCAAACAACAAACTCTACAAATCGTGGAGTTTCTCCCAGTTTTCACTCTCATCAACCAGGATATAATCCAAACAGTCCTCTATTAGGCAAACGTAGTAACTGCTCGAGAGAAGGCACTCCTGTGGGACAACTGCACCCTACTGATGGAAGTGGAGGTAATTATTAACAAAAAGCAAGTTTAGCATTTAATGTCCAGTCACTGAGTCTTTAGAGATGAAGCACGTTTTCAAATTGGACAGGGATGGGGAAGAAAATTGGCTGTGCCCTTTTCAAGAGAACCATCCCTGTGATTATCTTAAATGATTTAGGGAAGGCTAAATATGAATGGCTTGGGTCGACTGTTGAACCCCATTCCTCCAAAATGATTCCAGTGCTTCAACAAAATGCCATCTCACTCATTTATAATTACTGAAATTGCCAGTAATGCAAAACACTGTTTTTTTTCCGAGTTCCCAAACATGTTCCAGCACCAATGAGCCATCATCAGTGGATTTCTAGTTTATTTAATCTGTAATGTGAACATTTTTCCTAAATGATTACAAAATTAGTTTTATAATCATTTAGTAAAAATGCTCACATTACAGATTACATATAACTGGCATAACTGGCTGACCTTACATCCAACAATTTTAACTGCAAACACGGTAAACATAAGGAGCTGCAAATCCAAATGATGAATATTACTGAAGTTGTTAAAACAAAATTTTCTGGTGATTCTCATTCTCAAGAGCTTGTATAAAGTAGAATCTTCAAGGACATGGAGTGATTTCAGACAATAATTAATGACATAACATGGAACAGCATGCTACATTAGCTATTACTTAGAATTACACAGTTCTACTTGAATTAAATCTATAAATAATGTTTAATATAATCTAATTACATCATAATAGAAACTGCATTACTTAATGCAAACTACTAATTTTGCAGATACACTGTCCCTTTGCTGCTTTCTT
Source organism: Schistocerca serialis cubense (assembly GCF_023864345.2). Taxonomy (NCBI): domain Eukaryota; kingdom Metazoa; phylum Arthropoda; class Insecta; order Orthoptera; family Acrididae; genus Schistocerca; species Schistocerca serialis. Next base: position 188,266,192 of record NC_064646.1, on the reverse strand, counting down.
GCTAATGCTTAAATTTCAGGCAAATACATGAACAACTAGTGACAGAAAGTAATTACTAGAGTATGCCATGAAATGAGGTGTAGTTGAATTTTTAGAATCCAAACAGATACTTTCCGTCACAGGATCTCAGTATTCACACATTCCCAAATGAAGTAATTTACTTCACTGTTCTGTTTTATGTTTATTATTCTCTGCTTCACAATATACCAAGACTGAGGAGCTGCACTCTCTTTCATGCATGAATTTAGTGTTGTCTTGCTACATAAAAGGGATATATTGTAATCAAAGGGAATATTTCTATTATCGGCACATTGTCAAACCAAGGAAACACTCAGAATGGTTTTAGTTAAATACTAATGGAAAACAAAGATCCCTTCTTAATAGTGTTCTGTCTTCTGACCCCCATTATCCATTATTTAAGGCACTCCATTTTGAGTAAATATTAAACTGTCTCATTTAAAGCCAATCAGTTGCACAGAGACCAATACTATAACTTCACTTCTCATTTGACATCATTGGTTATAGGAGGTAGTTCAGGGCATGGTCCACCAGTGCCTCCTGTAAGAGGAGGCAGCAGTTGTGGCAGCAATGGTTACTCATCAAACTGGAATCCGCAGCAGGGAGGAAGTGGGGCCAACTCCACAGGAAAAGGAGATTATGGAAACAGCAGTGGGCGATACGCTATGCTGCCCCCACCACAACATCCTCCTCCGGTAAGCATTTAGAAGACATTCACTAAAATATTAAGTATATCAATAGTATTACATAACAACAATTTGATCTATATTACACCACCTTCATCACTGTTTTACACACTCCCTCCCTCCGCAAGAAAGTGTACTGCAGACATTACTCTTCATATGACACAATAATTGGTCATGACATAACAGCAAATAGTTATTCGTTGAATAGTGTGACTTGCATTATAAACACTGGATTAAGAAAAATAATGAAAATAAAGTCTTACAATTCTGATACAGTAAGCATCAGAATCAGTATGTCAATATCAATGATCAAATTATGAAAAGGATAGTTGCAACTCACCATATAGCAAAGAGACTGAATCACAGATAGTCACAACCCCAAAAGACCATCAGTAAGTAAGCTTTCAGCCAACAAAGCCTTCATTGGAAATAGACAACAGACACAGACATACGCACATGCAAATGCAACTCACACACACATGACCACAGTCTGTGGCTGCTGAGGCCAGATGGTGGTCAATGGTCACATTTTAACATCAGATTTCAAAAGTTGTTTTTAAATTTGTCTCTGTTCTTGTCTCTGTGTCATTTGTAGAGTTGAATTTTTTTGGGACCTAGAAACAACAAAAATTAGTATTAAATATGAACTCTTAAAGAAACCGTAAACTTTATAGATACACTTTGGCCTGCAAAATCTGCCACTTACTTCATTGACTGCCGTTTGGTACATGTGAAGGTAGTCACCACTTTTAACTACTCCATCAAATTAGTAATGCACATCATGCCACATAAAATGAACAGACACTCATTGTGCTGTGTATCTCCAAGTATAGTAATCTGCAATCCTTGCTGTACAGTATATGGGTGTCTGAAGTTGTTTTAGCTTTGAAAATGAGTACAAGACACTTTAAAAAAGCATACTCTTACCTAAGTCAGAATGAAATTCTTTAAACCATCTAGTGTTCGTTGTCTTTATTTCTGCATCAATGTATATTATTCACAAGTCATAAAAATGCAACTCAAATTTGTTCCTTTGACATGTGTAAGTAGTCTTGAGATCCAGTTATGAACCCCCTTTTCCCATGCACATGTTTAAATGTGCCATGCCACTGCAAGCATGCAGCATATAACATCATAGACTCGCCTAGAATATCCAAGACAATGCCCTTCAGGTGTGGTGCAATCTGCGATGTTGTCAATGTTGTTACTAATGGAGACTGATGAAACTCAAAAAACTGATTGTCAAGAGTGAACAGAAGTGAACTGGAAGAATACATTTATAGTCATGCCTAGCTCTCATTTCTTTTTAAACTTTGTTCATACAAGCTGCACATGCAACTTCTGAGCACCTCTCACAACACAGCCCACACAACATGTGGCCACAGTGGTAGCGTATTTCTTCTGTGGTCCAATTGGAATGTTGAAAGGCTGAACAGCCAACAGGATGAGAGAAATATAACTGTAATTTGGCTTTTGACAGCAATAAATATGAGAGTAGGGACCAGTAATATAAGTGAGATAGACAGGTGAGATCTTTCAAGATTTTGAGGATAAACAATATTCAGTCTAACCTTCAGTAATCAATGATGTGTTGGCTCCTGCAACAAAAAAATATAGGATGACTTCATTTACTGGACTCTTCAGTGGAGGACTGAAACCCTTTGAGAAACAATTATCTGACATCAGTTTCAAAGTTACTTTCTGAGATTGTGAAAAGCTCCATGTTGCTAGTCATTTTGTCATCTTGACATGTAACAACAAGGAAGTAGAAGACATACATAGCTATAAGATGTGACATTTGATCTTCTTATTTGATTCCTGAGACAAAACAGCAATCAGCGGCATGGTTATACCCATTATCACCTGTAAGTTTATGCTAGACAGAAAAATCTCTCAATACATAACTGTAACATTTTGTTAGTAGACTTCAGGGTATAGTTAATGAATCTTATTTTGCAAGATTTCATTGTCTTATAGTGATGTATAACCATACACTATGGCCTAAACACAGCTCTAATTAAAACAGAAAAATATTGTCTTACATCATGATCTTCCACATTTTTATGAAGTTATTTCTCTAGAGCTAGCATACTGCTGAAGAAGTGGAAATGGCTGTTAAAATATACCTTTCCATACAGTAAAGAGAATTGTACGAGTATGGGGTGCAAACACTGTTGTACCATTATGATAAAAGTCAGCCAGACATCAGAATTATATTGAGAAGTAGTCATACATAAGTAGAATTACGTGTTTGTATTGCACCTTACTATTAAATAGTCCTCATATCTTCACAAAATTAAGCTCTACTATTAGATCATGGATGTATCATGTTTCAACTATTTAAAAGTGCACACTGAACGTTATGAACAACTTTTCTACACTACGCAATTTGAAGGTACTGAGAACATTTTGAAGCACTTTTGTCTTGCGATTGTGTAAAAATAATTACCAAATGTTTAAAAACTTATAAAAATTGTACATCTTTTCTAATAGTTATTTATCTTTCATGCAGTACAAAAACAAACCATGTGACTCCACTGTATTTACACCATATGCAGGGTGATTATAATTAAAGCTCCAGTTTCAAAACATTGTAAAAAAAAAAGAACTGATGCTCAGAATGGCATCAAATTTGAACAGAATATTGGCAAAAAAGGGAAAATGTTATGGAACAAAAAAAATAAAATAAAATGGGTTAACAAAGATATCCCCACTAGATGGCACTGTAAGTGTCATAAACTAAATGGGTTCAGCTATAAATGACAAATGAATCACACTATGATAACTATGGTCTGAACTGCATGTTAAACCAGCCATACTGTGCAATGTGCATGACTGCACAGGTTTGTTTTCAACAATTGTACACTGTTTTTTGGGTGAGCCTATGCACCAGGGCAAGTTTGTATCACACAGGATGGGAAAAACTGGTTTTTAACTGAACTGCCCTGAGGCCAAATCTGCATAAAAAGCAAAGCGAAATTGGTTTTTAATTGTTGGGAGACTGGCACAAGATGTTCAGTATACTGTCCACCATTTTCTACCACAAGCTGAAAATGAGAAACAGCATGTCTCACAACAAAGCTGAGTGTCTCAGGGGACATGTCCAGAAAGCATTGCACAATGTGTGCTTTCAGTTGAGCTACATTTATAATCAGAACACTGAACACAGCATCTTTCATATAACCAAACACCCAGGAGTCTTAGGTGATCTGGACTGCCAGACTGTGACAGCTGATAACATTAGTATTTCCAGAATGCCTCTACAGCTGTTGCTTCAGTGGCTATGTAATGTGTGGAGGAATGCCGTCTTCCATAAAAATGAGCCTACCCACAGATCCACCCTATTAAAGGGCTGGAATGTCATTGGTGTGCAAAAGACTCTCAAAGCATTTACAAGTGATGGTACATATAAAAGGACTTGCAGGACACACTTCCTCGAAAAAATGTGGCCTTACGATAAACAGTGCTGTCAACTCACACAACACAGTTACCTTTGCAGAATGAAGTGGCACTAGTTGATGTGCGAGCAGATTTTCCATTCTCATATTCTACGATTCTGTGTATTAACATGTGTTTGGAGATGGAAATCGTCTTTGTCTGTCTACAGGATGTTCCAAGGGCATTCATTGTTTACTTCCATGCGAGCAACAAATTATAGAACAAATGTTTATCTTATTGGCAGGTCAGCATGAAACAATTCTTGAACATGAGTAACTTTGTGTGGATAGCAATTCAGGATGTTTTGTAGGATTTTTTGAATGTCCAAAGTTCAGCTAGGTCCCCTTGCACTGCATGTTTGCACACCACCTGCCTGATCCCTCCTGCAGTGCTGTGACCACATCTTCTACTGACATCAGATCAAGTGGTTTGCTCCCTTGTCATGTTTCATGTCAAAGGAATCTGTCTTTTTGAATTTTGTGGTCATTTTTTCTTGATCTTTGGTAGACATCTGACCAACACCTTGAGTGCCTGGAACTTCTGCAGAACTACTGGCACACTGTCAGTGTTCTTGTAAAAGAGCTTTATCAGAAGCGTGTGATCCTGCATTGAGACAATCATGTGAAATGTCTCAGGTGCAAACTGAGGCACAGCTGCATACCTCAAGTCTTTCATTTTGCATTTCCTGACACTTACAGCACCAGCTAGTGGTAAAACTTTCATTAATTTGTTTCCCATAATATTTCTCCCTTCTTTAATAATATTCCATTCAAATACGATGTCATTCTGAGCAGTGGTTATTTTTAACATCATTTTTGAAACTGGAACATTAATTATAGTCGCCCTGTATATGATGGCATTTGAAACTGTTCCTTTTGTCTCTAATACCAACGTTTAAATGTTCACTCTAATATCAGGATATGTAATTTGTTTCATCTAATATTTTTATTTTTTTTTATTTTGCTCATAGTGGAAGTGGTCTTCAAGTTTTCATTCTACTGACATTCTTACTAACTGTATTCTCATTATGCAGACATTCATCATCATCATCATCATCATCTTCTTCTTCTTCTTCTTTTACAGTTTCCTACACTTGGCTGGGTCTTTTTAGAACATAAGTCTCTCCATCTTTTCCTATCCATGCTCCACCCTGTCCCATCACATCCAACAATCCATTTGTCTCCTGTTCTTGCTCTAGGTCTCTTAACCCCCCATCTACACCAATTATCATTTGCAGGGCCTATTTTGATATCCTGTCACCTCACACTCTTTTAACATTCTCATACCATCTTAGTATTTCTCTGGTCTCTTGCATGGGCTTCCCTTCCACTACTTCTCCTCATCTCATTCCTTTTCTCTTCATTCTGTAAAGTCCTACTCTGCTTCTTTGAAATTTCATTTTGCAAATATTTATAATACAAAAATAAATTTGTTAATTTCTTAGGTACCAAATTTTCCTCAAGGATTTAACTGCAACCAAGGGAGAAGCAGCAGCAACCACAGTGATCAATCTTTCCAACACAAGCCTGCTAGTAAAAGCCCATATAGTGACAATCCGCAGGAGGAAAATATATATGAAAGTGGCTCTCTTCTTTATGGAGAAAATCCTAGCACTTATTACAATCAACAGAACAACTCAGGTACATATATTTCATTTCAAAGTTAACTTGATGAACATGTGTACTCATTATGTATGTGCCCATACTATATAATGACTAAATAAAATATTAATATAAAAAACTAAAAGTAAACATTGATTACTTTAAATATCATCCAATGAATAAAAATATGTGTTAATCAAAATATGAAACCTTACATTTACTATATGAGACATACATATACAGGGACTGAAATTTAGACTAAAATTTAAAAGTATAAACGCAGATATTGTCAGCTTCTGTGGAAACATATAGTAAAGTGAAAAGCTTGACCAATGATATATCAGGTTTTAAAGTTGTAAGGTGTGAGCAGCCAGAACCAGATGGAGAAGACTGGTGTGTTTCTAAGGCCTTATTATTATCATCTGTTAACACCTCAGATTTGAAGACTTAGATGTGAAGAGCTAAATTACATCCTCCATCATGGTTTTCACTCTCTTTCCTGGAACTCTTTTAAATGAAGATTTCACATATGTGACTCTTAGTAGATTGTAAAAATTAGTATTCCAAACCTACACAATTGATATATATAGAGTTGTCTTGAAGTGTCAGACGCATCAAATATCTCCACAGCCTTTTGCTATACTATTTACTGAAATCCTAACCATTCACTTTTACTTACGTAGGAAGATGGAACAAAATGTATTCTTAGCCCAGTCAGTAATTGTGCATTGTAAATAGCAACAGCCAACAAAGTTTTTAATGAGATCAAATGAGATAACCTCAGAAGAAGAAGAATCATAATGCAGTGTCAGCTCTGTAGGAAATCATAGTAACAGTGACATAGAGTAGCATCTTTGACTACTGATGCAAGTGCCCTGTGTCCCTGGTCCAATTCCAGCCACCATTTAGATTCTGAATGAAAACAAAGAGCAATGGTGGCAAAGACTGCCAGTATAAGGAGCCGTCATTATTCTGCCAGTGTCTCTGTCAAAATAGGGCAGAGGAGTGGACAGACATCCAGGGCAACTATTTGTGCTTCAGGTGACAAACAGTGCCTAAAGGGTGGAAGAATCAGAAATGTTCAGTGCTGTGAGGGCACAGAAGGCTTTGGAAAGCAAGTATTAAAGGCACAAAATATGTATCCCGAGTATGTGTGATCTGTAATTGAAAATTGTGTCCTAAATATGTGGTCTGTAACTGAAACAGTGTCATAATAGTATTTGCTTTGGCAAAATATTCTGGATCAGGGGATTTTGATCTCCAGGAGTGGACTGCCAAGCAAGAAAAAGATTAATGAAGCAAAGAAAACATAACATTCTTTGATCAGAGTGTGGGATTTGGTGGGGAAATTAGAAAATCCTAATGCAAAGGCTAAAGCTAGATTTAGCAGGGGTCCATGAGGTGTAACAGAAAAATAAAGCTATATGAGCAGGTCAGTACAGTGTAAAATCAACAGTGGCAGAAAATGGTATAATGAGATTAGGATTCATTATGATTAGGAAGGTGGGAAAATGACTGAATTACTGTGAACAGCTCAGTGATAGGATTAGACTTACCAGAACTGAAACCAAACCAATGCTATATACTGTAGTTTAAGTACACACTCCAGCATCGCAAGCAGAAGATTACAAGATACTCAGAGTATATGATAGAGTAGAATAGGTAAGTCAGTAAGGAAAGGGAAATGAAAATCTAATAATTATGAGGGATTGGAGTGCTGTAGCAGAGGAAGGAACAGAAGGCAGTTTGGGTCAAGAATATGGGCTCAGTATTAGGACTGAGAGAGGAAAAAGACTAATTGAGTTCTGATGGAAATTTCAGCTAGCAGTAGCAAATACACTATTCAAAAATCACATGAGAAGGCCAGATGAGGAGTACATCCCTTAAGAATCTCAGAAGCTAGACAGACAAATATAGTTACAAGAAAGGTAATTGCAAGGAAACTGTGGGTAACAAAACATAAAGAAGGAAAACATTCAAAAAGGGAAAGGAATGCGGCAAAATAAGTTGCTTAGGTATGGAACCAAAAGGATTTGCAAGGAACTTAATGCAAAATAAGTGTGCAGAAAAACTGTACAGAAGTTGAAAAGGTAATCATTGTTGTAAGGATATATTCAGGATATAGAGAAGTCAAAACAACTTTCAGGAAATTGAAAATAAAAGAGGTCAATATTAAGAAAGCAAAAGGAATTTCATTTTTAAAAGCACAGGAGAGAGTGAGGGGGATGACTTACCCGCTAATGTGGCAGAAGAAGAAGAGGACTCCAGTTTACAGGAGATATGGGATCCAGTATAAAATGAGAATGACAGAGTTTTAGAAGACTTGCAATGATTCAAACATCTGTCTTATTGTAGCTATGTTTAAGTATATTAAGGAGGGTTTGAACAATGAATTAAAGTGGGAGCCAGGCAAATTGTGTGAATTGATTATCTCCTTTTGCAAATGACTTTAACTTGGCTGAAAGTATTTATCAGCTAATGGCACCGTATGTATCTGCACTATTTTACTTGCAAAAATGTGCAAGTAACATGATTTTCTGAGAGGTTTTAAGTGTGCCACTTCTATACTTTAAACTTGTATGAATCATTTCAAACTCTGCATGAAGGTAGATAAATGGATAAAGTATTTTTTTTTTTTTTTTTTTTTTTTTTTTTTTTTTTTTTTTTTTTTTTTTTTTTTTTTTTAAAAATCCAATAATCTTATCCATTATCGAGACACAATGGTTTAATGTCAAACTTAATGAAGAATGTAAAATTTTTTCTTACATGATCTGAACATATGGAAATGGTCTAACATGAATCAAATAAATAAAAAATCAATTCTTACAATAAAATTGAAAACCTACGTTCAAAAACCTAGCTTCATTCAGATTCTACATGCAAAAACCACTTCCTTTTTTTATGTGCACCGCTTTATGTTTCAAACTTGTACAAATTGGTTCAAATTCTGTATAAGGTAGACAAATACATGCAATTGATGGTCATCCCATTGTTTTGTGAAAACTTGATCTACTGCCACAGTATAAGCAACATGGTTTGAAAGACAATAAAAAGACCTGTATCAGATCAGTCGTTACCTGAGTCAACAAATGGTTCAAATGGCTCTGAGCACTATGGGACTTAACAGCAATGGTCATCAGTCTGAGTCAAGAGAAATCTATATTGGTAGGCTAAGTTATGGCCATCTAATGTCAAAATTATAATACAGTAAAGGTTGGGAATCAGAGTGAAAAATACTCTGATATAGCACAAAAAAGGTGAATATGTCCTAGGCAGAATTAGGGATGAAAAAGAAGGGACTACATGACGCATTATATTACTTTACCTGTGTACAAATAGTAACAAGTAAAAAAGAATGAATATGTCAAGATGTTTTGATTTAAAAGGCTTTGAAGCTGCCAGATGAGTTGAAAAGCTAGTTCCCTTCTTTTATACCCCTAACTCTGCCCAGGATATAGTCACCTTTTTGTGCTATGATAGGAGTATTTTTCATTCTGGTATACGTAATGTATAAGACACATGAGGGAATAATTAGAATGGGAGACCACAATAGAAGTGCTCAGTTTAAAATGAATGTAAGGCACGAATGCAGACTCTCTCCTCTATTTTTTGGCCTCTGTATTGAAGAAACAATAAAGGAAGTAAAAGAAAAATTTAGAAGTAGGATTAAAATTCAGAGTAAAAAGATATCAATCACACTGCTGTCAACTCTGAAGTTATGAAGAATGACAGATCCTGTTGAATGGGATGAACCATTTACAGCAAAGAGAATACAGATGGAGAGTTAAACCAAAGAAACATGAAAATATTAAGGGGCAGCAGAAAGGATATTAGTGACACATTCTTTGCCAAAGTAAGTCTACTAGTATCAAACATAGGCCTTAGCTGGAGAAAGAAGTTTCTAATGGAGTACAGAATTGGATGGAAATGAATCATAGATTGTGGGAAAATTGAAAAAGGAAAGAATCAAAGCATGTGAGACATAGTTTTACAGAAGAATGCTGGAAATTAAGTGGTCTTGTAAAATAAGAAATGAAGAGGTTCTCCACAGAATTGGTGATGAAAGGAACATGTGTGTAAAAAACTAACTGGAGGGAGCAACAGGGTGATAGCACGTGTTAAGACTGACAGTGAAATACAACTGAACACCCTGAGGAAGGCCATTTGCAATGCTGGCCAAATTGTTTTTACTTATTAACAGTGTGGTCACATACCATGAAGAATTTAATTCATAGTGACAACAGCCACAGAAGCCTTTGCTTATGTATGTTGAGACATTAGGGAATAACGTCCATGGCTCTAGAAGGTCCCCTAGAGGGTAAAAATTTTGAAGAAGTCAGACTGGAAAATATACAAAAAAATGATACCGGTAGTAAAAACTGGGTTCATATGATTTCCTGAGATGAAGTGATTTGCACAGAAGAGGAAGCCATCGCTGACTATGTCAAATCAGCATAGAACAGATGAAAAAAAAGAAAAAGAAATCGTTATAGATCTCTTCTTTAAAGGACAGATTGTTGTATAGTGCTCTCAAATATGAGAAAAGCATCAGCAAAACAAGACAAGCTAACTTTTCATAAGAGTTACTGCATTGTCATGCCATCCACTGGATAATGCACAACATTTAGTGCTAGTAAGTTCTATGTTAGGGTAATAAAATTCAAAAGTTATTTCATAAAATTCAAAAGTTATTTCACCAAATCCTCCATAAGCTTATCAGTCAGAAATGTTAAATCTTTCAGCTTATCAACATATAATACAACCACTTATCATAGTATGTTTCACTCAAAATAGCTTTTATGTTGATGATCTTAACTTAAGATACTACTTTATTGTACTATTAGACTTTTACATGTGCTAATCACTCACTCAAAATAGCTTTTATGTTGATGATCTTAACTTAAGATACTACTTTATTGTACTATTAGACTTTTACATGTGCTAATCACTCACTCAAAATAGCTTTTATGTTGATGATCTTAACTTAAGATACTACTTTATTGTACTATTAGACTTTTACATGTGCTAATCAGTTTTTAATGGGCATGGTTCAAACGTTTCACTGCACTGTTGTGTTATTTCTGTCAAAGAAAATGAAGCACACATTTTTGGAATGAACAACAGAATATAGGAAGGGGATAAAATTCTTTGTGTGAATGAACTGTAAAGAAGTACATAGGAATATTCAAGGGGTATCTAAAGTCCTATAAATTATGTAATATTTATTTCTCCACAACATTAACTTTCAGTCAATAGTTGAACATATTTTTTCATTTCAAAATGCACATGTAACTTCATAACACTATGACATAAAAAGTAATAACAAGGTATTCTACACTGAAACATATTGCTCTGGCTATAATCCAAATACCATAAATTCAGTGTTTAGTTACAATTCATTTTAAAATAACCTGTTTAGCAGTATGAACAAACAGTGTATACCAATGTATATTTTGATATTACCTTTTGTCTGCTTTAGCAACAGGGTCACAGCATGGAAGTGGAGGATATAATGCGATCGACAGAGGTGTTCAGTCATCCTTACCAAGCTTAGCTTCAGAGCACCTGTCATCACGATTGTGCCACCAGAACATTGCCCAGCAGATGATGAAAGATTTAGGTACACAAAACAATTTTTTTCCATTGCACTAGAATGTCAACAGGTTGCCTCAAAGCAGTCTTGGCAACTGTCCATGTGAACACAAAAATGCTTTTGGATTTCAGAAAAATCCTGAATCATCTATAGTAGTTGATGTGCTCTATACAGAAGAAGCACCATTAGTTTAGATTTTCAGTTTAGGAGCTGGATTCCTTTAATCAGATCACAGAAAGCTGAGTGAAACATTGACTAACCTGTGACCATTGTGTGGTGTTCACTGTGCTGTGTAATGTTGACAGTAGTGAAACTTCTTGACAAATAAACTCCTCTATGTGATGGACAGAGCTTTATGCCAGACGGTAATGTAAAACATTAACATATGGTTACTTTAATTAACATCCTAGTTAGAAGTAACCATATGAAAAAAATATTTCCTGCTGTTTTGTTTTTCATTGAAGTGTAGGGATGAGATAAACTGCCCAGTTAAAACCAATACTGGTATTATAATTCTGAATGAATGGTATTTTTCGATATTTGTTTCTTCCATGTCAAAACATGGATTTTTTAATTTTTTTACTAATACTTTGTAAAAAACTGAAATATCAATTGGCTACAGCAGAAGTGCTAAATTATTTGGCTTTTAAATTAACATTTTCTAAAAATGAATACTTTTTATTCCTAAAATTTCCATTGCTTTGAAATATTATGTTATTGTAGAAAATGCAAAAAGCAATCAGTGTTGTTTTGATAATAATGCCGACAGAAACGAGCAACAAACACTTGGCATAAGAATTGGTATAGCATTGCTGAGAATAATAATGTACCTGTTACCATGTGGTGTGGTCTACTAGATGATACATGCAGTATGCAAGACTTGCCCCATCATTTTCACACTGTCATCATCAGACATTAGTCATTTTACAGAATGGCACCATCCCTAATCTGGAAGTATTTTACAAAGTGCAGTATCAGTGAAATACAATGCTCTATTTGCTTTAAAAGATTAAGAACAGGAGGAGCCACAACAAACTTGTGATATCATATAAGGAGAAAACTTAAAACTTAGCAATTCATTCATAGTTTACAATAAAAATAGAGAGCAGTTGATCTGTTGACTGTGTCTACACATTACACCTTTATCTGCCTGTATCTCTTGAGAAATTAACATGAAAACAGAGTTCTCCAAAATCGGTTTTCACTGTTTAGCACTGACTGTTCACAATGCCCAAATAGTGGTATGATCCTTGATTGTGACATGATGTTTGAGCAGAGTTTAAAAAAAATTAACACTGATAGAAGAATGTTGGTGATTTTTTTGTAGTGTTCAACCACTTATCACTTTTTGAGCAGTAAATGGTAGATGGACTAAGTTTTCTTCTATTGGCTATTTAATGTAATATTTTGATTCTTTGTATCTTGAAACCCAAGGAGTCAGAAATTTTCAAACTTTGTTGATTTCTAAGTTTACTACAGGAAATAATAGGAATAAAAAACTGATAATCAGATATTTTAGAAACCAGCTCTCTTGAGCTGTTTTAAGACTCAGGATACACTGTTTTTTTTTTTTTAGAAAGAAAAAAAAAAACCATAACCTCCATCCCTGCTGCAGCGGGTGGATGGGACATGTGTGTTCCACTGTAATTTTGTTGTGAGATCTATATATCTCAGTGATAATGAAATAAATGATCATCTTGTACTTTCATTTATGATATATATTTTCAGCAAAGTACTTGGACCATATTTATGACTACAATTTGAGTGTCTCCTGTGACAGTCATATCGATCCTCTTATCTATGATACAGTGTTAAACAATCTTTGCACAAAGCATTTTGACACTAGGTGCATAAGATTTTTGTTCTATGTCCCCATGTCAGTGCCTCATGAGTAAATGACTTAGGTAAAAATTAAATACCACATTTACATTATTATAAGACTAGGATTTTTCCCAGATCTATCATTTGAAAAATAAAGGGTCATTTTACATTCACAGAATAAACTAAATAAACTATTGCTGCTGGTTTCAACATTTTTATGTAGTGTAATAGATTAGTATAAGTGTCATCTTACATTTACAGATGAAGCTTTGGAAACTGAGGTTACACGCAGATTTATTTTGAAGAATAAAGAAAGGTTATATAGCATCACAAAATTGCTGACACTAGTGTTCATATTCCTGCTGCTGGTGCTATCACAGCCAATGTCTAATTTGATTACTATTTGTTTTAATAGACTATTATTTAGCTTACTTAATTCTTTCACAAGGACTTGATCCTTGTTGTTGTTGTTTTTTATTTCATGTGAGGCAAATATGTGCTGTGACCAACTGGGATTCATCAGCTGTGGAATATAGACTGTCTGATGTTGTTCCTGTCACACAAGCTAAAGATGTTAATAGCATGAGCTCCATGACACTACATAGACACTTTTCTTATTTTTTGAAGAATGAATTATTGTTAATTGTTAGTCTGGATTGATTGGAAAAATCTTTCACAAAAGTAATAGTTGTTAATTAACTCCACTGAACAAGATGTAACATCAATTTTACCTAAATGTATTACACATTAGCAAAAGCAAAACCTAAGTATTTTCATAGTAGTGACAAAAAAGAGATAGCAACTAAATCTGTTTCTGTGCTCACTGCCATTCCATTTGCAGTAGGAACTGAAATGACTTTTTCAGCAACAGTATACATATCTGCAGGAGACAGCAAACGTCCAAATAGAACCATGTTTCATGCAGCAATGATGTCAAAGCTTGCCATCAGGTATGGTGTGTCAGCTGCTCGTTCTACACAGCCAATGAGAGAGCACGAGGCAGAAGACATGTTTGGAAGCAAGAGATGAAGGAATATTGTCACATTATCACATCAGTATAGATGTTAAATTCACTACTTGTTCAGAAGAAATAGCTATGTACTCAGGTTCCACTGTAACCCCAACCTCAGATATCATGACACATTCTGAAAAAAAAAAAAAAGAACCAAATATTTGTGACAACCAAGATTATAAATTTTGATTGCTGCTCATATTTAGGAATACAAATTGGTCAGATGAAAATATCATCCCAAACAATGATACCAGTGATGACATTAATGATGAAAAATGGTGATACCATAGATAATTGGCAAAGTAAGCAAGAGGAATGTGAAAATAAGAATTAATGTAAACCATTTCTTTTTGTTTTATTTTATTTATCCTTGTATTATCAAACTGTAGGTAATCAATAAGTGGGATAAGTTGAGAATGGGTATAATGTTAACCTTTTTGGACAAAAGCTTTATATTATTAAAACTGTTTGTAATTTTGATGAGTCAGAACATGTTAGGAATAAAATTCTCTCAAGCAGCCTTTAAAAAAGGGGACCTTCTTATATTCAAGTAAATATGGTAATTTCCATTAATTCAAATGATAAAAATACTGTAATTAATGAAATAAAATATGAGACATTTATGATACTGAATAATAAGGAGTAAGACATTTAGTGAACAGAGGGTTAACAATGAATCTTGAAGATAGCACAACCTACAGGTGCACTTGGTAATTATAAGAATTCTGCAAACAATTAGTGGACTCCCTTTTGGTAGTCAGACAGTGATACTTAGCAATAACATGCAACAGATTTCCATTTGTTCACTGATAAACTATCATTGGAAACATATGTCCCAGTGGTAGTGAAAGGGTTAAGGAAAATGTTCTTACAAACTATGCGATCCAACAAAACCTCATTACCTGGTTCAAAGCTACACTCTCTCAATACCTCTCTCTTAATTTTCCAAACTCCATACAGACAATACTCATTCATTCAAACAGAAAACATTCATTTCTGTCATGAAATAGCATTTTATTTTTGGCCAAATAGTTAAACTCCAGTGAAATAAGCAGAAAGCTGTTGACTGTTGTGGAACCTCAACCTTCAGAAACAAGTTAATAAACATTACCTATAAATTCTATCATGGAATGTTTCTCCACTGTCATGTGAAATCTGGGAATATTGCAAGTAAATGTGCACACAGGAAGAACATTTAGAACTTCTGCTTGCTTTCACATGAATAATGCTACACACAGACAGTTGGGGTACACATATCCCATCCTGTGCAGGGAGGCGACAATAAGGGCATCTGGCCACAACTTAAACTAACTATGCCAACCCTGTGCAATACAGGGCAGAGGATCAAGAAAAAAAGAAAAAAATTGTGCACACAGGAAGGACCAGGCTATATAACAACAAACACAGCTGACATCTGTATTAGAAAAGACAGTGACTATCTGACTGGAAAGTACTTACACAATTTCAGGAAAAATTACTATAATTTCTAAAATCAGAGCCATCTACCCACAAAATAAGAAGCACAGTTTAGCATAAGATGTGATGCAACTTATAATTTTAAAGCTAAGGCTGCAAATTCTGACACGCATGTAGTAGACACACAATGGATTCTTGAAGTCTTAACACAGAAAAATGTTTCTGTTACGCAGTAATGTAATCTTTCTTTGTGCAGGCATTCCCAGTGGCCAGCCAGCCTGTGCAGACTCTGACTACAGTGACTGTGAGAGGTGGCATGGTTCTACGACAGCCGGCAGCTGGGATGAAGACCGGGGGAGCTGCAGCAGTGATACATGTTGCTCATGCAGTGATTCCAACTGCCCCTATGATGGTGCTGTTGACCATGGTGAACAAGGGCCTCTGCAGGTAAGGTGCTGTTTATTTTTTAGTAGCCATCAGTCTGAAGACTGGTTTGATGCATCCCTCCATGGTAGTCTATCTTGTGCAATTATTTTCATCTCTAGATAACTACTGCACCCTACATCCATATGGATGTGCTTACTATTTTCAAGCCTTGCCACCCCCAAACCCCCCCCCCCCCCCCCCCCAAAAAAAAAAAAAAAAACAGTTCTCTTCTTTTAGTCAAGTTGTATCATAAAGTTCTTTTTCCCCAATTCAGTTCAGTACCTCTTCGTTAGTGATCCACCCATGCAATCTTCAGAGAGTAGCATTGGTTTCCTCAGTATATTAGATAAGGCTGCATAGCTGTAAAGATATTGACACTTACTCCATAATATTGCACAATATATTGTACAGGGTAAGGGTGAGATTGTACAATACACAGCAATTCCTGCTGAGACTTTGCAATTTGGGGACATGCAAACAACTGATACAGTGATGCCATATGGATATGAGTACATCAAGAAAGACAGATGAAAGGTATCATGTGTTCAAATCACAGTTGGGAGAGTAGTTTGATTATATGTTTAATACTTATTACTAATCAGCTGTATAAACATTCAACAAAAATGTTGAAGTCCAGGCAAATGACACTGCAGCTATTTATTTGTTTCTTTTAGAAGCTTGAATTATTTATTGCAGAAATACGTAACAGAACTACTTACCAATCCTCTACAATATGTCACTTACTCCTTTCAGGTTTGTATATAGCTTCCAGCATTGTGGAATGTGAAATCTGACAAGTATACAAACAGTATCATCTCTGTCTACATGTGTAATTAAATTGTGATAGTGTTTTGCAATCATGAGTTATCAAACTGATGGTTTAATGATATGCACACATATAAGCACATCGTCACCCATTTCCTCTTCGTTTTCCATAGTACTGCCATAAAGTTCCTATCCTTTATGTAGCCCCTCTAAATATTCCCTTAGCTATCTAAACTCTTTGTTTATATCGTTGCGTCCCCATTATCCATGAGCTTCTTTAATTTCCTGTAAGTGTCATCTACTGCTCTGCATTTTCTCCTCTGCCTCTCCTGGTTTTCCACTTTGCAATTCCAGTCAATGTTATTGTTTAGGTGCCTGTATTCCACTTTGACTTCTTTCATTTGCTACATTTTACTTTATCCTTTCATTAATCAAATTGTGTTACTCAAGAATTTATGCTGAACTTTGTATTTTTGTCTAATTTTTCTTCACTACCCTCTTCAGTTCATCTCTCAAAGCTCCATTTCTAATTATTAGAGAGAGAGAGAGAGAGATAGATAGAGTAGATGGATAGAGAGAGAGAGAGAGAGAGAGAGAGGGAGAGAAAGAGAGAGAGAGAGAGATCAAATTACTTCAGAGACACATATTTATAGGAGTGTAACTGGTCAGCATAACAAAGAACTTAAATGAGAATCTTTGAGAGAAAATTGACATTATTCCTGCAAAACTATGTTGGGTAAATTTAGAGAACAGTTAATTGAGAAAGACTGTGTTGTGTCCCACCTACTTATCGAATATGGGGTGCCTAGGAAATCTGCTTTCTTGGATCACTAGACAACAATTCAAGCAATTGTATTAATGAATTTTTATTACAGAAAGATAAATGACAACACACTTTGAGAATTTACAATAATGTGCCGCAGGCAATGGGTGACAGACAGAATAAGAAAATCTCTTCAGTATATACAATTCTTAATACACGTGAAATAGTACAGTTCCTTTGTTGCTGCTACACAAGTGCCTAATCTTGAACCTGCTGTTGAAGTCAGCAAATTGGGCCATGGCCAGGCAGCACAGCACTTATGTCCTCATCGTGTAGATGCCGCTGCTGTCTCGTTGTCCTAGAGAGGGGTTGGTCAGCATACTATTGGCTGAGGTCTTCACATCCCTCTCTGCTCTAACGTTTCTATCCAACATACCGGTGCATGACTTTTATGCTGTAACATCCCCCCCCCCCCCCCCCCAATGCAACAGACTGTCATCGTATAAGGAGCTCAACAATGGGAGGGGAGACAGGATGTGGCACTGGAATTGAAGCTTTGGCTGCAGGGGTCATCAGGCTTCCGATCGTACCTCACCATCCGGCTTTCGCACTAGCGGAAACATCACCTGGAAAACGGCCAGAAGGGTATGTGTCCACCTCCTGAGGCCTATAACCAGATGTAGAAGGTGATGGCTGCTGCAGAGTGAGTGGGTCTAGCTCCGTCAGTAGGACAAGAGTAGGCAAAGGCTCTGTCTCCATGAGGTCGTCCCACAGTGTCGTGATGACACCCTCTGGCAGCTGTTGTGGCCTCACTGTCCTCAGGATCTGTGAATGTGGGGAGAGAGACACAGAAGGATCGCCATTCACATGACAGCAGCAAATTTGATTGTGATGTCAGCACTGCAGTCTGTCTGGGCCTGAAATGAGGGACATGCAAGTGCCAAGGCAATGAAGGATCTCACCTTGCACCTATCTTCTGCTGCTGCAAAGCCTATCTTCTGCTGCTGCAAAAAATCCTGAAAAACACAATATCATATGGTGTGAAGTGATACTTGTGGCCTTCCTTCAGTTCCGGATGCTGAGGAGGGCGGAGCAGTGTCTGATGGCAGTGGCTGTGAAGCAATTCTGCCCGCAATGGTCCATATCTTAGATGTGAACAATATGATGTGAGAAAAAGTTGCAATGCTTGATCCCTGGTGTCTGCATTGCAAAATTGGGCCATCTGGTGCTTGAAAGCCCTCACAAAACATTCCGCTTAACCGTTTGACTGTGGATGGAATGGTGCACTAGTCAGATGCTGTATCCCAATTGCTTTCACAGAATGTTTCAAATTCATTTGACGTGAACTGAGGGCTGTTGTCCGACACTATGACTTAAGGTAAACCTTCAACACAAAAAATATAGGACAACACTTGAATTGTGCTACATGATGTCAATTTCATTGGCACAGCAAAAGGAAACTTGCTGTATGAGTCTACCACAATCAATCAACGAGTGCTCCATAAAGGTCCTGCAAAGTCTATGTGCACACATTGCCATGGCAATTGTGACTGAGGCCAAACAGAGAATTTTTGTGGTGGAGCAGCCTGATTTTCCACACTTGTGTGACACTGTGACATCATCTGTTCTATTTGGGTGTCCATACCCTGCTAAGTACAGTGCCGACTTGCTAACTGTTTCGTACAAACAATCCCCGAGCGCCCTGGTGAAGTAACTGCAACACTTCATTTTGCAAAGCTTTGGGGATCAACACACATGACTGTCCACTGTCATTTTGAACAAGAATCACACCTTGCAGTAAAGTGAGGCTATGCTGATGTGCAAAGTATCAGCACACAACAGAGTTCTTTATGCTATGCAATGAGCAAGGTCAAGATATGTAAACATATTTCAGCAAAATGCTCAAATTTGAATCAGCTACCATGGCCTGTGCAATTTTCCTACAGTCCAGATGAAAGGATTGAAGCAATTCAGAATCCTGAGCATTGATGTGACAACAAGATGCAGCAAAAGTGTCAAAGTCGGTATCAGGGCCAATCAGAAGATGTAAAAGTGCATTCACATTATCATGTTCAGATGTCAGATGATACACAGTCTCATACTGATATTGAGACAACAACAAAGCCCAGCTTTGCAATTTTTGGAAGTTCATACAGGAACCATCTTCGCCAGATGAAACAAGGACTGCAGTGGCTTGTGATCCATTACTAAGTAGAATTTTCTGCTGTTAAATAATTGTGGAATTTGGTGACACCATACACAATAGCCAATGCCTCTCTCTCTATTTGTGAATAGGTACACTGAGCTTTGGACCTCACTTTTGATGTGAAAGTAATAGGCCTGTCTTTATCACCAGTTCTGTGCAAAAGCACTGCACCGATTCCATAAGAGGAAGCGCCAACTTGCAGCACAACTGGATCAAAGTGAACCAATCATCGAACACTGAGCAACGCATCTTTAAGTTTTTGAAAAGCTTCTTGGTACTTCTCTGTCCAAACAAAGAGGACATTCTTATGACACAAGCATTGCAATGGAATGGTGATTTGTACAGTGTTTGGTATGAACCAGATATAATAGTTCATTTTTTCTAAAACTGACTGCAATTTTGTGACATTGTGAGAAACTGGCAGGTCACGTATGGGTAACAAACGTGACTAAAGAGGATGTACGCCTTGGCTGTTTACGACATGACTAAGATTCTGTAACTCCTGTTTAAAACAAAAATCACACTTTAGGCCTGCACCAGATAACACATGAAACAAAGCACACAGATTTGCAATGTGTTCTTCAGGTGTATGACCTGCTGTGACAATATCAGTTTGGTACTTAAGCAGTCAGCTATTCTAAATACTGTTGGAAAATGGCGGGTGTGGAAGCACTGCCAAAAGGCAAGCACAAATATTTAAACAAGCCTAAATGAGAGTTAACTACACACACTCTTTGAGATTCTTCATCAAGAGGTATTTGACGATTTTTGAAAAGTAGCAACCAGTGCCTAATCTGTCCATGAGATCCTCTGGGCATGGCAATGGATACGTATCAATCACAGTTTAAGGGTTGACTATAGACCTAAAGTCAACATAGAGGTGAATTTGAAGTGAAGTTTTGGGGAGCAAAACCATTGGACTTGCCAACTGACTAGCTTGTATGGGCACAATAGCTCTGCTATATTGCAGTTCTTTATGTTCAGCAGTGACTTTGTCCCATAATGCAATGGGAACAGTTCTGGCCCAGCAAAATCTCAACTGAGCATTGCCTTTCATAGTAATGTGCAACAAAATTATTAGCCTTGCCTAAACCTTCAGAAAAGAGTTCAGGGAATTCTTTCAGCAAGCTAACTACACTGTCTTTAGCATTGAATGCAGACACTGACAACTCATTGTCCTGAATTTGAAAGCCAAACAAATCAAATGAATCAAGGCCAAATATGTTCTCACAATGTGATTGTAGCATAGTGAAAGTTACAGTTCATGTATGCGAGTGACACATAGCAGGCCAGGCAAAGTACATTTTCCAAGAACGGGAATGTCTTGTCTGATATAAGCCATAAGGTGCATGCTAGTTTTAGACAGGTGTGGGGAGCCTAATAGTTCATATGTGTTACGATTTAGCACTGTAAGAGAGGCACCTGTTTTCCATTAATATGCAAATGAACAAAAAGCTTGTTGGACTGGCAGAGCACTGAAGAAACTGTTCACTTCCTAGTTTTGCTAATGCCTGCACGAGGCTTTGAATACAAGGCATTGATCACATGGGCCTTGTGACTAGATTTGTGAGTGGGCAGAATTCTTATGTTTGCTCCATTGCAATCATATGGATTGTACATATCCTTTCTTGCCACAAGCATAACACTGTGTTTGTCTTGATGGGCAGTCTTGGCTTTTGTGCCATGAATAGCACTGTGGGCATGACTTAATTCCATTCGCATGTTTAGAGAAGTGCTTATGTGGCACAGAGAAGTGTTAAAGCGGTATGGCACATGCAAGCTGCTGCTGCTGCCTAATGGGCTAATTGTGAGCAAGGGAGCCGCACGAGGTAGCCGCTCAGTCTGAGGTGTCTTGTCATGATTCACGCGGCTCACCCCGTCGGAGGTTCGAGTCCTCCCTAGGGCGCGTGTGTGTGTGTGTGTGTGTGTGTGTGGGGGGGTCCTTAGCATAAATTAGCTTAAGTTAGATTAATTAGTGTGTAAGCCTAGCGACTGATGGCCTTAGCAGTTTGGTCCCATAGCCCTTACCACAAATTTCCAATTTCGTGAGCAAGGGGTGACTCAACCTGACAAATTTGTGGCTGCACAAAGTTATTGGCTGACATGGCACCTGAACCGTACTGATCTAGTATTTGCACAACATATTGAAATGATGGATCAGACTGCTTCAAAACCTGTTATCTAACTCTGACATCAGTGACACTGTACATGATTGCATCACACAACATAACATCTGAATATAAAGCACCACAAACACATTTGAATTTGCATTTCCTCATCATACCCTGCAAATCTGTTATCCACTCATGATAAGTTTGTTCTGATCTTCTCTTGCAATTGAAGAATTGATACCTAGCTGCTACCACATTCACTTGTTGGTCATAATAGTTAGTTAGTGAATCTACTACAACAAGATCATAGGAAAGTTCACTAGGAGTGGTGTTAGGAAATAGTTTCTGGATGAGTTGAAAAATTACACTTCCTACCATGGACAATAAATGAGGTTGTTTCACAGTACCTAGTTCATTGTGAGGAATTATGTAGGCTTAAACTGTTGCAACCACTCGAGCCATTCCTCTTCTTGTTCATGAAACTGGTGAAAAGGTGGTATAGCACTTGGAACAACTGTAGGTGTAGTTTGTTGTTCTGTTGGACATGCAGCATTGGCCAGTAGCTGCTACACCATCTTTAGCAGGGTTTTGTCCTGCCTGTTTGTCGAATATGGGGTGCCTATCAAACCTGCTTTCTCGGATTGCTAGACAAGAACTGAAGCAAATTGTATTAATGAATTTTTATTACAGTAAGATAAATGACAATATTTAACTTTGAGACTTTACAATGATGTGTCACAACCAAAGGACAACAGACAAAATAAGAAAATCTCTTCAGTGTATACAATTTCTAATATAAGTGAAATAACACAGTTCCTAAGCAGCTGCTATACAAGTGCCTAATCTTGACCCCACTGTCAAAGTTGGTGAACTGGGCTGCAGCCAGGTGGTGTGACGCTTGTGTCCTCTTCATGTAGATGCCGCTGCTGTCTTGCTGTTGTCTTAGAGATGGGTCAGTCAGCATACTATTGGCTGACATCTTCTTCACAGCCCTCTCTGCTCTAACATTCCTGTCCAGTGTGCCAGCACTTGACTTTTATTCTGGAACAGACTGTATGACAGTTCACTGTTTATCATGCACATGGATCATGGCCAGCATGTAGAGGTACACACAGACAGTCATTATCCAGTGCATACACAAAAGGAATAGAAGAGAAAATCACTAATACTGGCACAAAGTACTATCCGTAAGGAACTGCACAGTGGCTCAAAGAGACTATGTGTAGTGGTAGGTGGAAACAGGTGGAAATGGCTTCAGATGTTCAGACTCAGCTAATGATGCAAAGTACTCTCAATTCACTATGTTTATTCAGGCAGTCAAGGTGAAATCAAATTGTAGATTATAGTTTGATGGGAAAAGAGCATGAGCTATAAACATTACCAAAATTTTCAAGTAAAATTTTCTTTTTGTAACCTGGTGATCCAATAAAGACATGGAAACAAAATTGTGTTATTCAGGCAGTCAAGGTGAAATCAAATTGTAGATTATAGTTTGATGGGAAAATAGCATGAGCTATAAACATTACCAAAATTTTCAAGTAAAATTTTCTTTTTGTAACCTGGTGATCCAATAAAGACATGGAAACAAAATTGTGAATAAACTTTTGTTTGAAATTTAAGAAAACTGAATAAAAAAAATGTTCATTCTTCTCAAAGTCAGACAAGCTTTGAAGTCCTTTTCAGAAGCCAGGGGTACATGAAAAATGTACCTTGTTTCAATGAACTTGCACTAAATACCTAGCAATCGGGTGAAGCCAATGGAAGCACTGAAGTTCTTTAAACGTCTTAAAGATTAAAGGACCTTTGCTTTGAGGACATTCTTCCATGTCTTCAGTACTTACAAACCAAAGGTTTGAAAATAAGTGATTCAAAACTGTTTAGTTCTGCAACATTAAGAATTGTGCCAGATATACAATGCTGGAGAAAACTGTATACTAGATCAACATTGCTGGTCTTTGATAAAAAAGGGTCAAAATGTTTTCAGAAATTTGTCAAGTTTTCCTTGTGAGTCCTAGATGCAGTGCATGTACTGAACCTGTGCATTTCTCATGCCTCCTCAATGGACAAAAGAAAGGAATCATTTGTTGATGAACACTGTCAAAGGAATTTTAATGTTCAAGTACAGTTTCAAGGTTATATCTTGTGAGGAATTTTATAGCCATATCCTTCAAGATAACAATTCAACTCTTCTCTCAGCAGCACATTCTATTGAAAAATATGCTTTGACAGGAAACACCATTGGCATTGGTAACTACTGCAAAGTGCATCACGGTAACTGCATTGTATCTGGAACAAACAAATACCATTGTTTAACACAATAGCAGGTTTTCAAAGTGTTCTTAGACCTACCTGCTAATATTGAGATTAGAACATGTTTATTACTCCAAAATGTAAAATGTAAACATTTTATTGCTTCTAAAATAAATTGTCAGCCCTTTTTTCTATATTTACTGCTATTTGTGAAACACTGTCCTGCTTTCAATAATTTTGAGTTGGTAATCCTATTACAAGCTGACCCGTACAACTGCATCTCAGAGATGGTTTCAAAGCCTCAACTCTTAAAAACTGAGTTTCATATTTAATTACAGCCCTAATCTGTCAAAAAAAGTTCCACGACTCAACAGTCTGTCAAGAAAAATCAAGTCTTCATACAGTGAATGACATGATATAGTTTTTTTTAAAATCATTATTGAACCACCCATTGATTATATTTTATGGCTACAGCACCAGAAGAAACACTACGTGGAGCAAGCAAGGAGCAGAAAACAAAATGTGACTCAAGCCAATATCATATACGACAGTTGAATAGTCTTTTTCTTAATTTGCAGGGTCAATGTCAGTCATCGAATACTACTGGCTGGCGGCACAGACCACACCACCTGTTGGGTGGCTCTCGTCAAGCTCCTTGTCGAAGGCCTGTCTCTCCGTGTTATAGCACAGACTCCAGCTACAGCTGTGCTCGCCCACCACATCTGAGGTCGACGCCACACCACAAGCCTCAGCACCATTCACGAACAGGTGATTGAAACATGTTAGTGGCAGAAATCATCTTACAACATTGGCACTGAATGTCAGCAATTCAAGGCAAGAAATTTTTAAAGTTATAACTGCAAGTTTATTTTTTATATACTTTAATAAAATGCACCACTGTCTTGATACTCAGTTTAACAAGCATCAAAAATAAATATAATGAGAAAATGTTGTAGAAAGAAGATAGAGAAGGAGAGCTTTACTACTTATACTTGTGTTACATCCATGGGAGCAAAATGAAAATTTCTTTGCCAGGGAGTGAAAAACTATAGTTTTAGGTCAAAAATGCATTCCATCCAATATTTCCCCAATGAGCGGATCCCATCTTCAATGTGTTATTCTAGAATTTCTGCAAAATACCCATTTACAGCTGCCATAACCTCAGAACATTTTCCAGCCACAAATTTCTTTATTTAGTTTTTCCATGTACTGATTCAGCAACTGTTTGTTGCTTTGGAAAACTTTATTGAGTCCACTGCAGATTTTTGCCTTCTTATTATGCCATTTTCAAGTGGTTCTGAAAACTGCCATAATTATGATAATTACATAAACTTTGTACTTAATAATAGAAGATGAAAAATCGAGGCTTGTATATTTCTAATACAAGTACAGATAAGGGTATAAAATTTATATTGTGCTGTACAGCAATGACCAATTGAAAGAAGTGCAAGTCTGCTGGGTTAAAATGTTACGTACCCAATGACAGCATGAGTATACCTCCCGTCCAGTAAGTCCCCCCCGACCTGGGGTTCTGGGTGACTTTTCTGAACTGTACCTGTTTCCCTAAACCTCTCCAGTCCCTTTCCTTCACCCCTCTTCCTTCCATTCAACTCTTCTGCCAGAAGAAGTAGCCGCTGTCTCTGAAAGCTTGAAAAAGTTAAACCCTTTTGTGTTTGTGTTCCCCAGCCACTGCTTGGTGAGTAGATTTTTTATCCATCCATTTACATTATATTATCATTATATTATTAGCATTCTTTTGGTTTAAGAGGATTTCAAAAATTTTAAGTTGAATCTTTTACAAATGAAAGGCAAAAAATAGTTTGCAGATTTAATAAATGCATAAAATAGTTGCAGTGGATTGGACATCCCAGACTTGTGTTGAATTATATCCTCTAACATACAAAAATTGAACACCAGGAAACTGCAGAGGTTGTTAGCATAGCTTGGACTCGTCATGGACTCCTTACAGAGCATGTTTACAAACACGTAGATACAGCAACAAATTTGTGGACTAACTGTAAATGAAGTTATCAGTAATGGGGTGGCAGAAGTTGAAGAAATTGGTGTTTTTATATGTACATTGCTCACTGAGCATCTTTTCCTTGAATTATTTTTAGATGGGGATAGATTTCTAATTCTTCATGTACTGGTATGTTCACAAAGTATTCCTTCTTCATTGTACAAAGGATTACAAGGTGGTTTTCAGTACTGTGCACCATGTGATTCTCTTGTATTAGGTGAGCTGTGAAGGTGGGATTTATTTCCCATGGTTTTTTTTTCTTTTTAATTTTGTGTATCTATGAATTACATTTTAAATTCCTTCCAATTTGTCTGATGTAACTAGCCTTACAATAGAGTAATATATTTTTTATATGCTATTATTTTGGTATAAGACATGTGTTTTGTTAATGTTGTGTATTAAAAAATATAACAGAGGTGATTGTGATTTGTACATGATGTGTACATTATGTGTTTTTTTTTAAAAAAAAAAGGTTACTAAGCCTCTATGAGACCTCACCATAGAAAGAAAGTAACACTAATTCTTTTTTATGTAGCAACTCTACTGTGCCAGTTGATTCCTTTTAGGTTTCAAGAAGTTATATATTTGATCAATGATCACACTGTGATAATTTTTAGTATGGGCTATATTTCATAATTAATGTAGTTTCTTTTCTACTTGAAATGAAATTAAATGAGTGTATGGCATCGTTGCCCGGGAGGACCCATTCGGGTAAGTTTGGCCGCCAAGTACAAGTCTTATTTCATTCAATGCCATATTGGGCAACTTGTGTGCTGGTGATGAGGATGAAACGATGATAACAGAACACCCAGTCTATGAGTGGAGAAAATCCCCAACCAGCCGAAAATCAAACCCGGGCCCGCTTGCAAAGGAAGCAAGCACATTACCACCCAACTAAGCAGGCTTTTCTATCTCATTAGAATTTAGTGGTAGTTTAAGGAGCCTATTTATTGCAGAACAGAAGAATGTCTTTTTATGTTGAGCAGGATGGCATGATGCAACAGGAATTATGATGTTAGAAGATGTAGGTATATGATGAATTCCAAAAACATGTGTACATTGCTTCATAGTAATTGAAAGATCTAAAAAATTAATAGCTGTGTTTGACTTACAAGATAGTTTTATTATTTATTTTGCTACAGATATTTGCAGATAGGACATTTCTTGTTGTGAGCCACATATAAGATGAGGACATCATCAACATAATGTTTATGTTTTCTTTGAATAATTTGTTTTCCAAACAATTAATAAAAATATCTGCCAGTATACCTCCTGTGGGAAAGCCCACAGCTAATACATCTTTTTGAAGGTAGATTTTGTTATGAATAGTACAGCAGTTGTATTTGAAAACAATTTCCAGTAATTCAATAATTTCTATGATTGCTACTGGAGGAAGTGTCTTGTGCATCAGCAAATTATTTTTTATTGCTGTAATTGTTTCATTTATAGGAATATTTCTGTATGTCTCTGCTATATCAAGCGAAGTGAACATTGCATTAGCATCAACCTGGAGACCTCATCCACTACAACTATTTTGTGCTGTTATTAAATCTAAAAACTATTTTAGCCTTTTATTTGGAAAACATGCAACTTGGTATTTCAGATATGTGAAAACAGAAATCCTCTTCAACCCAGAGAATACTTATAATGTAATAAATTACACTCATGCAATCATTGGGCACATAACATTTTAAAACCACCTGACTTTCAGTTTGATCAATTGGATGTTGCTCTGCAGCATAATATGTTTTACAGTCTGTATGTACTTATGTCTATATGTACTTATATTTTATATATGTAAGCCGTGTTTTTTCATATTCTGTTATATGCAATGTTTATATATCTATCATAATTACGGCAGTTTTCAGAACCACTTTAAAATGACATAATATAAAGCCTAAACTGGAAGTGGACTCGATAAAGTTCTCAACAGTTGCTGCAGTTTTTCACTTCTTTTTTTTTTAAATAAATTTCTTTGGCTGCAGGAATAGATAAAAGTCAGTTGGTGCTAAACTTGTTGATTAGTGTGGTTGTTGCAACAATTTGTACTTCAAATCTTTCACCATTTGCACGAACAAAGAGTTTACATTGTCCTGATGAATGCCAGTTCTTTTGGTTTTCAGTTTGGGCTCATCTCAGGTATTCGTTCATTACTTTGTGCCTAAAATTATGTCATTGTTTTACTTTTTGTAGGTAACCAGTTAGAAGAACCCTTTTTAATTCCAGAAAGCAATAGCCATCTGTTCCACACATGGATTTAATTGCTGTTTCACTTCTTACATAAAGCTGTAAACCAATATCTCACCTACATTAATAAATTAGTGGATAAAATGGTTAAAACATTGTGAAGAAATGTTTTATATACTAACAATATGTAAAAAACATTCCACAGATTAAGTTGACATTTTACTTACATTATTTCACAGGATGTACCAAAATTTAAAATTCAGCGATATTTACACACAGCATATACCATTACAAAAATAATGACTGTCAACACCATCTCTTTGCCAGTCTGAAAAGATTTCCCATTGTCCTCATATGCGATACTAGAGGTATTTTATAATTAAATTAAGAAATGTTATGAATGCATTCTACTGCCTAAAATTAGTACATAGCACCACACACTTCACAAACTGTCAGAGTTTGAAGATTAGTGTATGTGATAAGGGTGTCCCATAAAGAATGCAGTTTATTAATTAAGCACTTCTTTCAGCTTGTTACATTGCTGGACCTGA